>NC_079891.1:2453069-2635424 GCF_024868665.1 Triplophysa rosa
GATAGATAGATAGATAGATAGATAGATAGATAGATAGATAGATAGATAGATGATAGATAGATAGATAGATAGATAGATAGATAGATAGATAGATAGATAGATAGATGGATAGATATGGATGGAAAGAAAGAAAGACAACAGACAGATACAGACGGATATATAGATGGATAGATATGGATGGATGGAAAGAAAGAAAGACATATACAGACGGATAGATACGGAAAGAAAGAAAGAGAGAGAGAGAGAGAGAGAGAGGGGGGGGATAGATAGATAGATAGATAGATAGATAGATAGATAGATAGATAGATAGATAGATAGATAGATAGATAGATAGATAGATAGATAGATAGATAGATAGATAGATAGATAGATAGATAGATAGATAGATAGATAGATAGATATGGATGGAAAGAAAGAAAGACAACAGACAGATACAGACGGATAGATAGATGGATAGATATGGATGGATGGTTGAAAGAAAGACCCATAAATAGATAAACAATCAGCAGACAGAAGGACAAAAAGACAGTGAACAGACATAAAAACAGCAGACGGAAAAGAAAGAAAGAAAAACGCAGAGCAAAAAGACAGACAGGTTAAACACGAAGCCACTCACCTACCCCGCAGCACGCGCAGCACATCGCGCTGTCCTGTGTATCGCGAGGCCTGAAGCGATGTTTGATTTCAGTGATTTCCGCCCTGAGCATCCACACATGAGTCCACTGAAGGAACGTCATAGTGACACATGTGCACACAAGAAAGCACACGAACACCTTCACCTTACAGACTGGAGCGCGCGCGGGAATATTCATCATGAGATGGGATAACGGGAGTCTGGAATGCGGATGATAATGAACGCTCACTTAACTTTCGCTTTCGCAATTTTCTGCAGAAATGTGGGGGTGGAAAAACAGGTCACCGATGATGAACAATTCCCTTTAAAATCCCAAAGAATAACACCAATGGAAAATTCTGCTTTCATTTCATTTAGTCTCAGTCCTTATGAAATAAGAATGGTAAATAAAGTAAAAAAGGAATTCAGGAGGATCCTCACCATTGTCAACCTACACCAAAAAAGAGCATTTACAGTAGGTACAGTGTTTTACTGTCGTAAATATTAAAGTAAACCAGAGTATGTTACCATATAGTTTAACCATGACATTTAAAGTAGAATACAAATCATAAATCAATACAAACTGCTTAAGAAATCTAAAACAACGTTATATTTATATTCAGTTTAAATGAATGAAATTAAATTACATTAAGTATTTTCTACAAACTAAATAAATGTAATAGGAATACATTAGGGAGCTTAAATAAATAAAAACTTTAATAATCAAAACGTGACAGCATTTTAAATCTCAATAGGAAAAAATGGCAATGCAGTAACAATCTATTTTCCTTATACAATTCATTTGTAAATGACCAACTTCCATTGGTTTTGGTCTTGTGGTCATATGTGGTCTTTGACTTTTCTTCTTTAAGTTATTCACCACATCTACAGTATCACCAACTGTAAACTGTTACGGAACATAAGGAACTTTTCATATACACACTGCTCAGAAAACATTTTTTACCATAACAGCAACTACAATTACATGCTTAAATTCGTCAGTACATATGACCAAAAGAAGAAACCTATATTAGCCAATACAAAACTCAATCAGCTGAGACTCATTTCTATCAATGATATAACTGTATGTTTTGAAAGACCATTTCGTCATAATCACTTCTGAGAACCCCAGCAGATATCTCAGAATTCATCGTGCCACAAGCAGGGGCCATCGCGAACGATCTATGAGCTGTTCCTTCAACAAATGACATCATGGGGTTTCCTCCTGGAGCCAGATCAAGCACCTGCTCGCAACCTGTGAATAAGAACTGAAGGAAAACGTCAGTCACTACTCACCTAGTTAAAACCTAGACGTTTATGTCAATTAACACAGCATTAAGCCTCACATCAGCTGTAGGACCAAGATGCTGTTCATTCCTGATCTCCGTGAATTGCTGCGGAACTCTGGTCTCCGTGGCTGTGGCACCCCACCATCTGTCCCCCTTCAACCTGGAACAACAAAAACTCGTCTATCATTAACCTTACTTTTTATTCTTCAAATCCTTCCCATAATTCTTCTCTCTCACTCATTTATATGACGCTGTCTCGTCCTCAGGTCTCCTATATGCTGCAGAACGTTTGCAGCATGTTTGTGGAACATCTGGTCTCTCCTCCTCCTGCCCATCAGCTGTGAAGGCCGCGGCAGCATCTCGTGGGTCAGGCATTCACTCGCTGCGTTGTGTCTGCCCACCTGCATGAATCAGTTTAGTTTTTACAGAGTTTTATGGGTTTTGTGCAATGGTACCATGTTAAATGGTGAATCTTAACATTTTACTTCCATAATGGATATTCAATGAGAACAAAAACAGGTTTTATGTGATGTTGACTTTATACATTTGTCTTTTGCCATTTGAAGAACAAGAGAAAGTCTTATAGACACTCACCAGTCCAGCAGGCAGACCTACATCTATATTTAACGTTAGTTGTGACTCATGAACAGATTCATATCCGTAAGACTCGTCAGGGCTAACATCAAAAACAAGCATAAACAGCTCATATATGTGCAAACTTTCACATTTCGTTATAATAAACTGTCGTTTAACACTTTTGTAATAGGATAAGACAGTTAAACGAGTATTTTTACCTCGGCACATGCATTTCTCTCCTCAGGAGAGTCTCTTCAGTCTCTTCACTGTAACGATTCACTTCCTTTGATCTCCTGAAGGGCCATAACAACATAAACTACAGCTGACAACTTTATAATAAACTTCATAATATCACAAATTTGACTAAATCAATAGTGGGAAATAAACTCTTACTTCGCAAAAGGGGGATACAGGTCAAAATCCTCCATTTCAGATTGTACTGACTGACAGATATTTTGTCGTCAAGATCGACATTTTCTAAAGCAGCAAAAATACGAGATATTGTAGGCTCAGCTTTGAGCTAGCAAGAGTATTGTAAATTACACAGGTTGAAAAATATTCAACGATAAATGACACTAATGAATGATATCCTAACAGATCGTATGCTTATAAGCGCTTCCAAAAGTTTGCTGAGCATCAGAGTTGACAGGAAATGTGTAGCGCGCGCGCGCCACCTTGAGGGCAGCGCATGAGGGCTACAAATAACTCTTCATTTTGTAAACAATAAAAATAAAGTGATGCAAAAATATTGGAACGGGTGTTTTTTTGGCATGACATAATTGGGACTATTTTGACTAAAAGAAAAGAAAATGATTATTTTTCAGTTTATTAGGACCAGACTTCAACAACAACACAGTCAGAGTACAGTCAACAGTGCAGTACAATAAATGAACTGTAAAGAACTGATATATAGAAAATGAATCACGCTTCTATTATATGAATGACAAATAGTCTTAATATATCTTTTTTAAGTACCAAAACAATGCTTGGTGTTACTATATTAAAATTTATAAACATGAAATGTAACATTAAAATTAAATTAATTAAAATTAAATTACTGAAGCAGTATTCCTACATTTTATTTGCTAAACAAAAGGAACTTACACTATTAATAAGGATAATTCTCGGGCGAGCCGGACTTTTAACTTGTCTCCGGAGCCGCTGACGTCACGGGCTGATCTTTGGGAAGAGTGACGGAGCAGAGCTCCGAACTTTTACATACCGGTGACTTTATAACTCTTCTATCGTCGTTTATATGGATCTGTCAATGCACTGAAGAGTCCTAAACAGCTTTGTTACTGATCGGAACATCGTTAGATTTGTTCGACGAGGACGTTTCTTCTGATTTAAAGTTTTTGTGTGTGAGCTCGAGCGGAGATTTGGGATAGTCCTACTAACGTACTAACATACTCATGCGGTTCCCGTTTATATATGTGTCCTTTAAAAAATGAACAACACTTCCGTTCAGTAAAGGATTAACTTTTTATATATTTTTACAAGTTTTTATTGTTTTGTATATAGTCTTTGGGAATTCCACTGAACGGAAAAACTTCCACCCAACTTTTTTTTTGTGCAGTTGGTCGTCGTGTGATCCAGCAGGTGGAGAAACACGAGCCGCTCTTTCATCAGATAAAAGCTCCACAATCCATCCAAAAATAAATCGGATTTCTTTGAAAACCTGGTCTTGATTTCACGACTTGGCGACTGGAAATAATTCTTCAAAACGAGTAAGTGGTGAAAATCACATACAACATACACTTGTCTGTTCACTGTATGTTCTGACAGGAATGTTGGAATTTCTGTCATGGCAATAAAAGCAATCCCCACAGGAAACTCTCAGGCTTTACTTATGAATAAAGCATTGTGGCTCCTATATGGATCTTTCGACCTCTGATGATGTCTTTATATCTCCTTACTATGATATGGAAGTCTTCCTGGATGAACTGGAATTTCTGCAGGATTTTTTCTAACTTTTTTATTCTGGGCGTCCTGTTGAAAGTTGTGTTATGTTAATTTGACCGATGGGAATGTTGTATTTGTTGTCGCACTGCTGGACAGTTAAAGGGTCATTCTAGGTGGAGCTACATGAGTTAAAAGTCCTGCGGGGCATTTTAATATACAGTTAAAAATAAAAGTCCCAATGGGAACTGTGTGTTTTACATCATCCACTTTCTTGTTATGTTCAATTCCAAAAGAAAAATCAGATGAGTATTCTGTATATTGTCATTGAATGACAAAGTGTGTATAATACACTGTTCAAGTAACGGTGTGGGATTTTGATAAACCTGTTGAGTTACTTAGTATCTGGTGTTTTTTTTGTCTTAGTTCCAGGCCAGATTAATTTATGCATAATCTTATATCTTCTTTTATCTGCTATTATTATTTCTGACTTGTTAGAATACTGTTTTTTACTCTCACCGTGGTCTCTAGCACTTTAATTGAAAACTATGCTTGTGTGTCTGTATTCTCCAATGCAGCTGCTTGTCTTTAGTGACTTTATTACAAGGTACACACACACACACACACGCACGCACGCACACACACACACACACACACACACACGCTTAATGACAGACTAACATTCCTCAGGATCACAAAGGTATGCTGTTTCTGTCTTTCTCATGTTAGCTGTCCGTCTCGTGGCTGCTGTCCAAACACAGAATCTGGCAGAAAGTTAATTGTACGGGTTGCTCAGTCCTTAATGTGGCATCATACCTTGCGTACTTGGTTTAGTAAAAGGATCCAAAACATATCAGTTTTTAGCAGTGGTCTGTAAATACTTAACCCTAACATATTTACAAACTATAATCAAGAGCCTCTGAATCAATTTCCATTGGCTTTGTGTTTGTTTAGATGCGTCTCGAGTTGATCGATTAAAGTTGCTCAGTGACAGAAAAGAATTAGGTTTGTTCCTGTAGCTGAGCACACTACATGATTAGCTAATGGGTTTGTGTGACTAGTTGGAAAAATGCACTAATAAATAGCAGAGTGTATTTGCCGTTTTGAGACGCAACCGACTCGACCACTCGATTTCTAGACGTCTTCAGTAGGGTTGGGAATCGAAAATCAAATCCAATTTGGAATCGAAAGATATTTTCCTCTTATCAATTCCTATGTGCATATTTTCAGAAAAGTACACGCATTGCGTGATCTGCTGATATCGCAATAAAAGCCCTTATGAAAATTAACGATTTTTTTACTATAGTAAGCATAGTATAACTGTAGTATTTGCATTAAAGCACAGGAACCACAAATTAACCATAGTTTCATTATAGTAACTACAGTTTAACCATGATGTAGTTCAGCTATGATAATACAAATTGTAATAAACCAAAAAGACATGGTTCTATGTGTATAACAAACAAAACGGTGCTCTTAAATATGTATATATTTAGCAAACAAGTCAATAAGCAGGCTAAATGACCATACAGGTTGATATCTAAATGTTTTACTTCTACTGTGGAATCGAAACTGGGAATCTATAAGAATCAAAATCGATAAACAGAACCGGAATTGGAATCGGAATCGAAAAAATTGAAATGATTCAACTAGACATGCGCCCGGTTAACCGCGGTTACCACTAAATCCTGCTGAAACCGAGTTGGCTGCGATAATGCAAAATATCGATTATTTTATTGAGCGTCGCTTGTCCGTGAAGCACGACTCTGGGATCAGTAGGAAATGCTGCTCGATCTAAAAGCAGTGCGAGTTTAAGTCGCTTATAATGTGCATTTAAAAAAGCAACACCCGTCAAACATGATCATTATAAATATACTTTATTATCATGAAAATACCTGAGGAGGCTTGAGGAACAGTGATAAAAACATGTCCTTAGGCATTTCCTAGAACTACGTGTGTTTTGGTCTTCTTCTGCAGTGCGTATTTGGAGTTTCTGCACGAGAGCGCCCTCTGGCTTTCGGATGCAGCAGCATTTTAAAGTATTGCACTCACAAATTGTGCATAAATCACGTGATATATATTTTCGGTATACTGGTCTATTCCCAACCCACTTACATTGCCTCCTAAACCTCTTTATAGGTGACATGTCATGGACTTCGACAGTTCCAGTCTCTATTCACGTTCATTATATAGTATTTAGTAAATATCTTCTTTTGCATTTTAATGTAAAGGAACTTTGTGTGCCATGTTTTGAGGGTGAGTAAATGAAAACGGAAGTTTCGTTTTTAGGCGAACCTAAGAAAATAAAACCAAAGTTCAGAATTGACAGGAAAATGGTCTTAGATTAGCATTTGTCTTTTATCAGCTTGGACCGGCCTGTTTGTTTAAGCAGCTGAGCATTGTGCCGTGATTTGATTCTGTGCTCCAGATTCCATTTTTTTTGTTCTCCAAATCACTAAAATGTGACCAGCGTTAAAGTACCAAACGCCACAGAAACTTTGTGCCGGAAGGGAAATGGAAAAGGGAGCAAAGGGGCATAAAACAGGGAGTGGACGACGCTTGCGTGTAACTGGCAGGAAAGCCAATGTATTGGCATAACTGAAAATAAATCTTAACATTAATGCCATCGCTGTTCGGGTACCAACATTCTTTAAAATATCTTTTTTTCTTTTGTGTTCTGGTTTGAAATGAAACGACAAGAGCGTGAGTAAATGATGACAAATGTTCAGTTTTGGGTGAACTATGCCTTTAAGTGTCTAGGTAGATGTTCTATTCTGCAAGGAAAGAACAATGTAAAATGCAAATAATGAAACGCAACTGTTACAGTTCGTGCATAGTTTGGATAGCAGAATAAATACAGTGTGCTTATCAACTTTCAAAAGAGGAGAACTTTTTCCTTTTTGTTGATGACATCAGAGGCTGTGCATGCACCAAGCTTTATTTCTGGCTCCTTACTTCATAAGAATATTATTGAAAATGAATTATTGATTGGGTATTTAATTAGCTCATTTGTGACGCATGCAGGCCTTTCGTGGGGAAAACATGTTTCCTAAAAGCGAGACACAAAGTTCAAACAAGATCATTTCATCTCGTGTATGTCATTATTAGCCATATTTATATAAAATCTATGTGTAATACTAAATTGCTTACAGTGCCCGGATGACCCAGGTGGTTATTGGAGAATATATGTTGTTCCAATTGCTTCCATTGTTTCCCTCATCTGTAAGTCGCTTTGGATAAAAGCGTCTGCTAAATGACTAAATGTAAATGGAATGATGCGACTAGCAAAGGAGAATCAAGTATTCCAAAGTGCTGTGTAAGTAGTTGACACTAAAATGTGGTCTTGAAGCTGAGACAGCTTTATTATTTATAATATAAAGGGATACGTCACCCGAAAATGAAAATTCTGTCATCATTTCCTCACCTTCGAGTTGTTCCAAATCTGTATAAATGTCTTTGTTCTGATGAACACAGAGGAAGATATTTAGAAGAATGCTTATATCCAGACAGATTTTGCCCCCCATTGACTCCCATGGTAGGAAAAAATTCATCTCTTCAAAATGTCGTCTTTTGTGTTGAACAGAACAAAAAAATGATAGTTATTTTTCCTACTATGGGAGTCAGTGGGGGGCAAAATCTGTCTGGTTATAAACATCCTTCCTAATATCTTTCTCCGTGTTCATCAGAACAAAGAAATTTGTACAGATTTGGAACAACTCGAAGGTGAGGAAATGATGACAGAATTGTCATTTTTGGGTGAAGTATCCCTTAACAAAGCGTCTTCCGTCCAGGGTATCCAGGGTACTGAAACGTCACGTCTGTTGATTTAACATTCAAATGAGTTGTAGACATAAGCAAGCAAATATTTGGCCACCACACTACATCTCACTAAACAGCATATGACATGAACTTTAAATTCACAGGAACTTTGATGCCTCTGTCTGTTGCGAGGTTAAAGAAACACAATGTTGAGTCGTGCGATGATCTGCGCACATGCAAGCAAGCGAATAAATCAGCAGTGTGTAATCTCGGCTCGGTGCGTGAGTCAGGAACCGGTCTGAAACTTTAGATGCACCGCATGGCCGACAGTCACCTGCTGCGCTTGCGTAAGGCAGCGATATGTGTGTAATGTTAGCTATGAGGGTTATGTGGCCTGTGTCACAGAGTGGGTTTGTGTCGTCTGAACTGAAGGGTGTTGCCTGCTTCTTTCCGACACTCATTGTAATACAGAAACTTGAGTGACAAAGAGATAAATCCATGCTTTTCTTGAGTGTGTACTGTATGCTTGTCTTGTACACTTCACATAGAATATTAACAAGATGTAGTTTCGCCTCCCTGAAGCGTGTACATACAACCTTAGACACACACAGAGTCCATCAGGACACATTGCTGACTGGATGCAGCGCCCCATACCAAACAGCTAATGCCTGAAATACACACTGGAATGTGTTTACAATGGTAACATGCACAGGGCTCTAGACTAACTTTTTGCACTGGTTGCACTGGTGCGCCTAACTTTTTTTCTTAGGTGCACCAGCACAAAAGTTGGGTGCACCCAAATTTTCGACCGCATCGCATTTAACGCCGCAGTTTTACCAGTTCACTTTTTTAAAATTGCTGTCCATAACGGCAAAATTGACTTGTAAATGATTAACTAACAATCTGGTCAACATAAAGTTCTTTATTTGAAGCACAATTCTACAAGAAAGGTAACTTACTGAAAAAGTGTTGGTGCTTAAAGTGCTTCACTGAACTGAAACTTAAAACATCTCAAGATAAATGGACCAGGGCTTGACATAACCTGGGAGGTTGATGGCTCCGTGTCAGAGCATTGCTTATGACTTTCGGACGGATCAGGCCTTAACTTAACATTATTCACGAAAAAGTTGTCAATCGTTCTTTTCATCTTCTCTCATCATCCGTGCTCCTCCTATAGGCTCCTCCCCTCTCTGTCTGACTGCAGCACACGCATTTTCACACGTACACACCAGAGGTTGCGCTAGACTTTTTTATTGTCCGTCATTTTGCCTGACAGGCTCGTAAAAAATCCGCCATAATCTATTATTACCCGTCTCTATGGTGCAAGGTGGCTTTACGTGGTAATTGGTATGTTCGTGACGTCATCACGTTGTACTTGCGTCTCGGAACTTGTTGTTGTTTATATTCATCTATATATTTAATGTTTTAATGTTTATGTTCATATGTGATTCGATCTGGGAAAACCCAACACATGGTGCAAATTTATATATTACAGTTTTTGATACCATATTCAAGCCCTTTCCAAATCAGTTTTTATTTTGCTCATACCTTGTGTATGTAACAACAGTTATGGCTGAGGTCGGCTGAAGCGCTAGGATTTTCAGGAACGGAATTTGGAGAAAAACGGGTTTAAAGTTAAGTGATGAAAATAAAAGCACAACAGTCCAGTATCACAAGTAAAAGTCACTTTACAGTGGTAAAAGACTTACTCTAATAACAATTTAATAAAAAAACATTTCCTAGTGTTGAAGTCTATAAAAATACTGGACAAAACCGTTTGAATAAAACGAAAGTAAGGAAAATGGTGCGGGCACAAAGAACGAGAGCTCTGCCGTTATCACTACACAAGGAAACTAGCAAACATTACGGATAACAACTAATAAGCAGTGAAGCAAGTTTTACGTTGTTTATCATGTGCATAGTGTCTGGACTTTTGATCATCCCTTGTATGTTTTGCGATCGGATAACTCCCGGTGCTGCAGACGCATCAATTAGTTGCAACTAATCGTTGTGCAACCCAATTTGTTTTGTAAAGAAGCACTTAAACTGTTCGATAAATAGTAATAGGAATGTCATATTATAAAAACAACATATTGTTTGTAGAAATTAAACTGTAATAATAATAATCTTCAGAAGAAATGTGCAACTTTTGCTGTCTTTTGTTTCTCAGAAATGTTCTGGGGACCTTCTGGTGGGGTCCCTGGACCCCAGTTTGAAAACTCCTGGGTTAAAGTATTTTGTAGGAATGCATTAGGTAGTTACCGTCCGTATCTGTACGGAACAATCGTAGGAATTTGTGTCTAAATGGTGAAATTCCTCTGCTACTATAATGTGCTTGTATGTAGGGCTGTCACGATTATTAAATAATCGCGATGAGGTGAAACAATCGCGATGATTTCGGATCATCGCAATTATCGCACATCTCTATAGAAGACACTAGGGGGAGCTGTAGTGCATCTGCATATTGCATATTTTAGTGTATATATTGTTACTAAAGCATGGTAATACTTGTAAAATGTACCACCACAACACAATCACTTAAAAACATACAAATTACCTGCAGTACAATTTAATATTATTTAAGCAAATCTCAGTGTGAAAACCAGTCTACCAAAATTTCATTAACACACAAGTAAAATTTTATTGTAGTCTTGCAAGTGAGAAAAAAACAGACTAGAAGCTTTTCTATGACTGATAGTATTTTAATGGTGTCTTCAATTCACACCTGATCAATTTACTTCATTTACAAGTATTTGGTGGTTGTATTATTGACAGGTAAAAGCCTAAACCTTAAATATATGATGACCCAATTTTTTCTGATGTATTTCCAAGAAAAAAAAAACATAGTCTTGTATTCAGAACAATATGGTCGTTTCAATCGCTGAATCAAAAATGAACGAGAATTAAATGTCAAAGCTCAAAAACAGACAATTAATCGCCATAATCGCAATGATTTATTAGACAATTAATCGTCAATCAAATTTCATAATCGTGACAGCCCTACTTGTATGAAAATGGAAATTTGTACATACATTTAATTTTTCTTTTGTTTCATTAGATTTTTTTGTGACATGTGGTTTTTCTGTGTAGTGGTCGACTAATGGGTTTATTAATGGCTGATATTGAGAAAGCCGATAACACAAAGTAAATGATAGACATGGTGGATCTATAATATTGGTGGATCCATTGTCAAATGTAGTGGTTTTCAGAGTCAACGGCTGGACTACAGCGTGTTCACTCTTCCAACGTGACCGTACAATAACCTTAGCATGTGTGACGGGTCTTTGTGTGGCTGATTTGGCCGAATAAGCATTATTTTCACACTTGTGCGTGTTTTATTGTGTCTGTTGTAATGGCACAGCTTTAATTATCATGTGTTGGAGTATCAGTGTTTGTTGTAGTAAAGCGTTTCATTATGTCCTGAGGTTCTTCTCCGTGTATGCGTTTGACTTGACAAGCGCACACGGCCCATTGGCTGCTGGCCCAACTCTCGTCCTCGCTTAAAACCAGCTGGGAACAAGTGATGAAATCCAGGGAAGGAGGGACGAGTTGGTCAATATTGGAAGAAGATATTGTCTGTCTGTTCGAACAGTAGCCTATTCTTTTTCCACTGAGTCCACTGACATGCTACAGGACCAAATCAGGAATAAAATGTGTGTGAGAAATGCATTATTTTTAACAGTTGCTCTGTGATACAGGAATTGGTGATGGTGTTTATATTTTTCAATATTCTGGATTCTACTAATAATTTACAAATATTCAGTAATATCAATATGTTGTTCTATGTCTAGTATTTATACCGTGTTACATCCTCCTATGTTGTCATGTATATTATATTTTGTCATGGTGGAACATGTTTTGACAGATGGGTTAACCTGCTTATGAGATGTTTACAGTAATGTACTCCAATCCTATGTCATGGGTTGGATGAATTGTAATGATCAGTGACAGTAATATACAGCTTCTTCACAGGTGCCGGGTCAGCTGATAGGTGGTTGCCATGGCGTCATCGGTAAAGGTGGCGGTGCGCGTGCGGCCGTTCAATAGCCGCGAAACCAACAGAGGAGCCAAGTGTGTGATCCAAATGCAGGACAAGAGCACATGTGAGAAACACACATCTGCCGCAACTATGTATGAGAGCAAATGTCGGTAATCAAGACATTTACTAAACACATATATTAGATTTCTAAAGAAAATATCATATTTTAATAAGGGCTGTCAAACGATTAATCGCGATTAATCGCATCCAGAATAAAGGTTTGTGTTTACATAATATGTGTCTGTGAACTGTGCATATTTATTTTGGATTCATAAACACACACACACACACATACAGTACATGTATACATATTTAGGAAATATTAACATGTATTTATTTATATTTACCAATCATATAAATTATATATAAATGTTTATTAATTTATATTTTTCTTAAATATATACATGTGTATGTGTTTCTAAATACAAAATTAATAAGCTCGGTACACAGACATATATTAGGTCAACACAAACTTTTATTCTGGATGCGATTAATCGTGATTAATCGTTTGACAGCCCTAATTTTAATTGATTTAACTGTAGAGTTTTCATACAAAATGAGTGCCGCTCTTGAGGTTCCTGTTTGTATGACAATAGTTTGGGCTTAAATAAATATAGATATATAGATAGCATCGTCATCTGCTCTTTTCAGTTAATCTATGAACACTTCGTGGGTTCATGTGTTTTTAGTCGTGATGTCACACCAGCTCTGATTTCTGAATGAGCCCTGTTGCAGTTCAGTTTAATGAGATGGCCTTTTTTCAGAAAGATTTATTGTCATGTTAATATCCCAAAATACACCAGCGTCTCCACCCTCACAGGGATAGAAGGGAATTTCGGAGAGCTGGGAAACCACAATCAGAAACCGCTGTACGATCCCGCCGCCTGCCAGACCTCACATTCCTGCTCTCTACACAACATTTCCACCCTGATTTCTACTTCACTTTAACCTGCAGTCTCTCTCTCTCTCTCTCTCTGTTGGCTTTGTCGCCCCTCCAGCACAAACACTGGGCTGTGTTTGAGCTCAGGACTTTGCTCCGCTCTATTGTTACCCAGCAGCTCTTCTCCACCCTCTGGTTTCCTTCTTAACATCTCTTCCCACAGGAATTTTCCTTCAGAGCGAAACTGATGTTCTGTACATGTGTGTTTTACAGGTATTAGTAATCCCAAGCAACCCAAGGATGCGCCCAAAAACTTCACTTTTGACTATTCATACTGGTCCCACAGCTCGGTAAGTTTTCACTTCCAAACCGAGGCTGCGTTCTGATTTGCACAATTATAGTAGCTATGTTGTGCATATATTTTTTCCAAGTATGCATCTGTTTTAGCTTAGCGTGCCCACAACTCCATGTGCTACAGAAGGGGAGGAGACTGCGGTGCTTGAATTTTTTCCATAACAGAAATTGAGGACGGACAGTTTTAGGGGTATGAACCTAGAAGTTCAGTAATGATGGATTTCACCAGATACAAACTCAGTGTCTGTCAAAGTTCTAAAACCCCATTTTGACCATGTGGCTTTCTCACTCCATACTAAAAAAAACTCTGTGAGTTAGGACGCAGTCTTGTTCATCACTCACAGAAGCACTTGTGGACAGAACTGAAAAGAGCTTTACTCTTTCACAGGAAGAGGACCCGTCCTTCGCGTCTCAGAGAAGGGTGTACCAGGACATCGGCGAGGAGATGCTGCTTCATGCCTTTGAGGGTTATAACGTGTGTATCTTCGCTTACGGACAGACTGGAGCTGGGAAATCATACACAATGATGGGGAAACAAGAACCTGGGCAGCAAGGCATCATACCGCAGGTATTTTATTAAGAAGAACATGGAATGAAGGATATATCATCCAATATGCATTCTATATACATGAACATACTATTTTATGATTTGTCCTATAGATGTGTGAGGATTTATTCCGACAAACAGCGGCAAACACCGACCTTGATCTGTCCTTCTCTGTAGAGGTGTGTCTTCGTCTTTGATGTGTTCAAAACACAGCAAGCATACAGTAAATATCCTGTGACTTTATACATACATTTTTTGTTGTTGTTGTCTCTGTAGGTCTCGTATATGGAGATTTATTGCGAACGGGTTCGAGACCTGTTGAACCCAAAGAGCCGAGGGGCCCTGCGAGTGAGAGAGCATCCTATAATGGGTCCTTACGTTGAAGACCTTTCCAAGATGGCCGTCACCAACTTCACTGATATTGCCGACCTCATGGACACGGGAAACAAAGCCAGGTGTTATTACATAAACAGTGTGTTTCTTTCACAAAGCGTTAATTTCTTTACTATTAATAACCTGTGCGAAAAACAGATTCTAAAAGTTCATGCTAATTTGTGACGTACTGTAGCGCCCCTTGTGGAAAAGCTGATAATTGAAGTGTACAGTAGTGGCTGATGTTTGCTTTTATTGCCCCCTCAGGTCCAATTAAACCAATAAAATATGAGGTGTATGGTACAAAACAAACAAAACACTAAATTGTTTATTGGACAAACTTATTTATTTGGCACAAAAAGCAAACTACAGCATATTAGGGAACGTTGTGTAATTTTTTGCCAAGCTTCCTTAAATTGTTCTGAAAGGCTCACATCATTGGTTCAGGTAGGTCACAGTGTGTGCACTTTTTAGGGAACTCAACCTATTAATGGCTTACTTATATCTGTCATCAGTGTGGATCGTTTTTTTTTTCTAAATTGTATTTTTGTATCATTTAAAGGACTGTTGCAGCTACAAACATGAACGAGACCAGCAGTCGCTCTCATGCCGTCTTCACCATTCTCTTCACGCAGCGCCGACACGACAACATGACCAACCTGGACACTGAGAAGGTGTGTGAGAGATAATGGAGAACACTCGTAGGGTGTGTTTGAAATGTCAGACTGTAACAGGATGCACTTCATATACTTTGAATAGTATTCAAAATTTCTGGTCGTTGGGAATTCCCACATGATCTATAAGAATGCAGCTTGAGTTTACTGTACGATATATTGTATCCCACAATGCAATGTGCTATACATCACCTGCAACTTCCACTGTAAAACAAAGTGATAACATTTTAGATCTGTTTTTTTTACTTGTATACGAGTTTAACAAAAAAACATGGTTAATATTAGTGCTTAAGGTGTACCAGTTTACAATTTTTATTTGTTTGTTTGTTTACTTGATCTGGTTTGTCTCAGGTGAGCAAGATCAGTCTGGTTGATCTGGCAGGAAGTGAGAGAGCAGACTCATCTGGAGCCAAGGGCATGAGGTTAAAGGTCAGTGTCCAGTATCACCCTGTTCTTCAGTTAAAGGGTTAATTTTCCCATTAAACTAACTCGCCTTTATGTCATTCCGAACATACATGAACACAAAAGGTATAGAAACAATCAGCGAAAGGCAAATATCAGAGTTTAAGAAGAGATTAACATTCTTCAGAATAATATTTGTAATCAGTGTTGGGTGTAACTAACTAAGTTACTAACTAGTTACTGTAATTTCATTACTTTTCCCTCGAAAAGTAAAGTAAGGGGTTACTCTTATGTTTTCTGTAATTACACTTGCTTAATCTGGTATAACCGAACTAAATACTGTGTAATATATACAATAGTGTAATTGACATCAAAAGGTAATGTCTAACTTTAAAATGCATGCTTTAATGTATCCGCCTCATATTTGTTATACTTTGGTTAGTTAATAAGAATACTTTTTGGTTTTATATTATTTATTTATTATAATGTCTATCCTTGAATCGCATAACTAATCAAGGTTGATATCGAAAGTAATTAGTAACTAGTAATGAATTACTTTTTCAGAGTAACTTGCCCAACATATTTTGTAATATACCAAATAAATTGTAATGGAAGTGCCAGTTTTTGGTCATACTGGCTCTCTTTATCCTACCTGCCGTTCGCCCACATGTCGAGTGTTGAAGTGGGTTTGACTGCGGTCTGTTTTGTAGGAGGGAGCCAATATTAATAAATCTCTCACAACACTGGGGAAAGTCATCTCGGCTCTGGCAGACATGGTGAGAAGAACTTGAAACTTTGAAACGCTTCCTAATTTCTTATATTTGAAGTTCTTTCTGATGTGTAACAGTCGCTCTCCACAGCACAGCACAAAGAAGAGACGCTCGGACTTTATCCCCTACAGGGACTCTGTGCTCACGTGGCTTCTGAGAGAGAATCTGGGTAAGTCGTGCTGTCTCGAGACGACTACGAAGATAACGTTTTAAAGAGTACATAACATGAGATCATGAAATCGACATTTCGTGCAGTGTGTAATGTTGCCGCGTGTGAAAGTAAGCAGTCTGTCAAGTTGTAAATCCGAAGGTGAATGAATAAAGCTATTGGCTTGGAAAAAGGGGAGTCGACTCTGAATCACGCAAACGAGTCGTCACTAGTCCGATTTGCGAAACGCCGCGGACATATATTCCCCGCCTACGTTTTGCTAGGACTGCCCGCGAAAACGTCACTCTTCTCCCCCAAACACTGTAGCTCGTGAGCCTCATTCGCAGTAGACCAATCACAGCAGACTAGACCATCTGACCAATCACATCAGACTAGGCTAGCGGAAAGGAGGGGATTAGATCTCGGAACGAATCATTTGAGAGTCAGTCAAGAAGTGAGGTAAGAATAACTGCCTATCATAATGAAATAATAGTGTTTTTACACCTTCTACGTGTATAAACGTGTTGTTGGACACTCCGTAAACCAAAGTAGGACCTTAAAAATCCCTAGTTATGTACTCTTTAAAAACCTTTTTAAAAATACTGGAATCCACACCAGAGCTACAACAATACAGATGACCCATACTGTCGACAGGCAATCAAAGTCCATTAGAATCAGTGCTCACACATTTGTGTCTTGTGCCGTTTCCTGTTTAATCGTGTGTGTGTGTTGGAAGGTGGAAACTCTCGCACGGCCATGATTGCTGCTCTGAGCCCGGCAGATATTAATTATGAAGAAACGCTCAGCACGCTCAGGTAAAACCTCTTTCTAATAACAGCACATTAAAGCCACGTTCGGCTGTATGAACTGTCTCATCCTGAGTGGTTCTTCCACAGGTATGCCGACAGGGCCAAGCAGATCAAGTGTAACGCTGTGGTCAACGAGGATCCAAACGCTCGTCTGGTCCGGGAGCTGAAAGATGAGGTGAACAGACTCAAACACCTCCTGCTGTCTCAGGGACTCAGCAACCTCATCACCGTCTCAGGTAAAACACATACGGCAGCATGCACACACCTGTACTGTTCCTGTACCTAAAATGTTTGACGGAGTCTCGTGCTCTTTCCGTCGCAGGGTCTGAAGCAGGCCAGCCGGCTTTGGCCGACACGTCAGGTGCGCTGAATCAGCCCTCGCTCTCGTATGTTCAGACTACCTCTGATGCACCGATGGAGGGCGAGACGCCCGCGAGTCCCAATGAGCTCATCAGCAAAGAGGAAGCGGTTGAGAGACTCGAGGTAGGGGGCGTGGCTTGCATGTGTTTGATAAACATTTCAAATAGTGTAAGCTAAAACGGCTTGAAATCGTTGGTTCTGCGTGTCAGGAAACTGAGAAGATTATTGCCGAGCTAAATGAAACCTGGGAGGAGAAACTCAGGAAAACGGAATCGATACGACAAGAGAGGCGAGTGCACACGCAACACACGGGCGCACATGTTTAAAATACAATAACACGATGCGCGGATGCATACCTTTCTCAAAACAACACACTTGAGCCTGATCGGCTGGTTTTACAGAATTGAGGTTTGTCGAGACACCTCGTTTTTGATCCGTCTGATGGGAACCGAAACGTCTGTCCGACGCCAGCCCAGTTGTGTTTCACACAGATGTACTGAAGTTGTGTAACAGGCTGTATAACTAGCCTTTAATGGCGCACTGACAAACTGAGGATTACACATAATGACAGAAGTTTTGATGACACATTAGGGAGTCTCTGCTGGCGGAGATGGGCGTGTCTGTGAGGGAGGACGGAGGAACAGTGGGTGTCTTCTCACCCAAAAGAGTGAGTCTCTAATTCCACAACACACACACACGTGGACACACAATGTTGTCTGCCAGAGATTTTTAAGTGTTTCGGCATGTTTTTATTTTCCAGACGCCCCACCTGGTGAATCTGAACGAGGATCCGCTGATGTCAGAGTGTCTGATTTATTACATTAAAGATGGAGTCACCAGGTGACAGCATGTCAATTTTTGGATAATTATGTTATTTTATATTATTTTAAAGGGAAAAATGATTATGTAAATGATCTGTCATCATTTCCTCACCTTCGAGTAAATCTGTATACATGTCTTTGTTCTGATGAACACAGGAAAGATATTTGGAAGAATGCATATAACCAGACAGATTTTGCCCCCCATTGACTCCCATAGTAGGAAAAATGACTTTATCATTGTTTTGTTCTGATGAACACAAAAGAAGATATTTTGAAGAATGTAGGACAGCAAACAGTTCTGGGGCACTTTTGACTGCCATTGTTTTTTTCCTACTATGGGAGTCAATGGGGGGCAAAATCTGTCTGGTTACAAGCATTCTTACAAATATCTTTCTCTGTGTTCATCAGAACAAAGACATTTATGCAGATTTGGACTCAACTCGAAGGTGAGGAAATGATGACAGACTTTTCATTTTTGGGTGAAGGATCCCCAAAACGTGTTTGTGCATATAAACAAAATAATTAAGTGACATTTATTTTAAGAAATGTCAAATGTTTTTTTATTGTTGTGTTCCCTCTGTGTGGTGGAACACTTAATGCATGGTCAAATGTGATTATTTTGTGTATAAGGTTATAATGCCCATACGTGAGGTCACAATAGATTACAGTAGTGTGTACTGTACTGTGGTTCTCACATCTGCGTTTGTGTGTGCGTGTTTAGGGTCGGGCAGGAGGATGTGGATATTCGTCTTAGTGGTCAGTTTATAAAAGAACTACACTGTGTCTTCTGCAGTGAGGTCAATGAGAATCAAGAAGGTAAGAACCCCCACGTGACATTCACTGACACACACATCAGTAAGTGCATTCATTTGTCAGAGAAATCAGAGTCTCGGTTATCTCACAAGTTCACTCGTTAGGGAACTAATCATGGAGGCAAATTGCAAAATAATGTTTCTTCTCTTAAAGTGGCCATAACTCAGACAGTTTCTGCATATCTCATGTTAATCTCGAGTACTTACAGAACAGTATCTCACCCTTCAAATATCCGTAAAGTCTTTAGCTTGATCACATTTATAAAAGACAGATACAGTTGTATGATTATTTCCGAAAACATACGACGCGTGCGTGGGGGGATGGAGCGGGACTAAAGCATGTGCGCACCCATTGCCAACAAAACGTATGACTCAGTTTCACTTACCACGTGTGGTTCATGTCCGGCATCTTTTAGCGATGGGACCGTGCTATGAGTTTCAAACGATCTCCAAATCCAGCGTTACATCCACCTTTTATATAACATCTATCACTGAAATGCAGTGAGCAAACAAACACACCTCAACTTCGCTCACTTTCGCAAGAGTAACGAGCTGCAGCTGCAGGACCACAGCGCAGCCAATCTCGACGCAGCGCAGCCAATCTTGATGGTAAGTGGGTCTTCCTATCGCTCGTCGGTTGACGCGTGGGCGGGCTTTCTTTCGCCTTGCCGTGGGCGTGCCTTTCCGGAAGAATTGCCCAATAAGGGACTAAGAAAAGTTGTCACGAAACTGATTTTCATGTTCGAAAAAAAAAAAAGTATTGTTATATATTAAGAATGTTTTAGCACAAAAAAGTAATGTTATGTTTGTGTTCCTGCAGTGGTTGTGACCCTGGAGCCGTTGGTTGGGGCAGAAACGTACGTCAATGGAAAGCGAATCACTGATGGAGTTGTGCTGAAACAAGGTAACGCGTCACTTCACGCTAATTTCTACATTCCGACTGTGCTGTGAACAACATTAAGAAAAAACATAGGTCTATTATATCAGCCATCATATCAGTTATTGACCGTAAAAAAAAGATATATTAATGATATAATCAAATATAATGAATAAACACGGACTTATGCAAGAAACCTGTCATTCTGTCCCAGGTAATCGTATAGTGATGGGGAAGAACCACGTGTTCAGATTTAACCACCCCGAGCAGGCCAGACTGGAGAGAGAGCGCAGTGCCGCGCAGGACCTGCAGGGGGAGCAGGTGGACTGGAGCTACGCACAGGAAGAACTGCTGGAGAAACAGGGCATTGACATCAAGCAGGAGATGGAGAAGAGGTTAAACACGTTTATGTTAAAGCGTGTCGTATTTGAGGTCATAATCATGGAGAATGTGTAAATGTAAAAAATAAGTGCATTTTTATTTTCTCTTTTAGATTGCAGGATCTGGAGAATCAGTATCGTAAAGAGAAAGAGGAGGCCGACCAGCTCCTGGAACAACAGAGACTGGTTAGATTTACACACATCACATCACTTTACTAACGTATGAAAAAGCCCCAAAACACTCTCACAATGTACAGAACGCACGTGCTTCATTTAAACACACTTTCTGTATGTAGTATGCCGACTCGGACAGCGGGGACGACTCGGATAAACGCTCGTGTGAGGAGAGCTGGAGACTCATCTCTTCTCTCAGAGAGAAATTACCAGCCAATAAGGTTAGACCAAAACACACGCGCTGGTTAAGAGCACTTAGACCGACCGTTGCCGTGGGAATACTGCACTTTACCGCAGTCAATGTGTGTGTCATTGTGGAGGTGAGTTTGACCCATGTGAAGGAGACGCTATTCAACTTTAATCTCTCTACTGTAGTCTGTAATCGACATGTGCGTGTATTCAATCATATATCACGATACTGAGCACAAAATGCTATAAATAATTAGAAGTATCTTACTATCTGAGTTGTAAAACAGAACTAAAACATGGAAGCCCAGAAGATATTGAGTGAAAAAGCTCTGATTCTTTATGATTGCTTTTGACAATTGTGCTCTTTTGCATATGAATTAGTTGGAAACTGTTGGTTACGTTTATACAGTTTTTATTTATAATTTTTTGTATTTAAAGTAGTGGATTCACACGGGGCGTCAGCGTCAATGCTTCTCGTTCACTTTGAATGGGTGACGTCATGCGTTGCCAAACTGAATTGTGGGTCCGTCAGCATGGCGTTGCTCGCGGCAAGAAGTTGAACATATCTAACCCTAAGCGTCAGCCAATCAGATCGCCTTATGCAAATAACCTAGTGCAGGTGCTAGCCAACTGCATTCATGCAAGACCAGAGAACAATTTGATTGGCTGTTGTCCCTATGAAGATCGCTTTGGCCACGCTTCAGACATGCCCTCCGTCAAGCGTTGACGCTGAAGCCCCGTGTGGATCTGACGCCCTTTCCCATTTTCACAACTCTTCGCATTCATTTAGGACTTGATTTAACACGTTGAAATCTGTGCTTTGGAAAATGCTAGAGAAAACTGGCTTTCTGGCATAATCTTGTGCGGGTTTTGTTCATTCAAGCACGAAAGAGAACCTAAAGGGATCCTTCACCCAAGAATGAAAATTCTGTCATCATTTCCTCACCTTCCAGTTGTTCCAAATCTGTATAAATGTCTTTGTTCTGATCAACACAGAGAAAGATATTTGGAAGAATGCTAATATCCAGACAGATTTTGCGTTTTGCTGCGTCCCACAGCTAGAAGCTGTCTATCTTCACTGAACGCGTCGAAGTAACCGTTTCAAATTGCGCTTAAATGGTTTAAAGGCTTTTACATGAATAAGAGCGTGCTTATATAATGTAACGCTAGACAAAGGATGACAAAACAAACAGATGCTGCATTAATTGCATTAAATATTTTAACGCGTTAATCTGCAAAAAATGAATCGCATGCGTTAACGCGTTAACGTTGACAGCCCTAATTTAAATATTTAAAATGAAGAGGTCAACACTGATTTGAACACTTGTTTTATTGTAACCTGTTTTTGTAATACGAATCCAACTCATTATGACGACACAAATCAAATCAGTTACCGCAAATCAAAGCCTACCAATTATCGTGAAATGATTTATGATATCTTGACACCATAAATAGGCTCTGGCTCATTTAATGAGAACTTTTTGTTTTATGTGTCAAAACTTTTTTTTTCTGGGTCTCAGATAATTAAGCATCAAAAGTTTATATTAAGAGTTTGGTTCCAAAATGAGATAACATCATGTTTTTTTATTGTGCATTCCAATTAATATCAGTCAAACTGCAGTTGGTTTGTTTTGATTTAAGCCATAATAACTCAACAAAATACAGCTAACTAACACAATAAAACGATAACATAAGAAAAAACATGATTTCTGATTTTTTTTAAAACAGAGCTATCTCATTTTGGAACCAAACTCTTCATATTTAATATTTGTTAAATTTAGGGCTGTCAAACAATTAATCGCGATTAATCGCATCCAGAATAAGAGTTTGTGTTTACATAATATATATATATATATATGTGTGTGTGTGTGTACTGTGCATAATAACTTTGTATTTATTAACACATACACATACATGCATATATTTAAGAAAAATCTCAAAATTAATAAACTTATATATAATTTCAATTATTGGTAAATATAAGTAAATACATGTTAATATTTCCTAAATATGTATTCATGTGTATGTGTTTGTATTTATAAATACAAAATTAATATGCACAGTACACAGACATATATTATGTAAACACAAACTTTTATTCTGGATGCGATTAATTGTTTGACAGCCCTAGTTAAATTATAATATAAATGTTTATTTAAATGTAAAATGTAACAGCCCTTCAATCATGATTATAAGCACAATATAGCGCCATCTTTTTCTTTTGAAGAACCATTACCAAAAGATAAAAATCGTACACGATTGTTTAAGATGTCATGTTAAAAAGTCAAAATCATCTCTTGACTGAATGGACTTGTGTTTTGCAGATGCAGTCTATAGTGAAGAAGTGCGGTTTGCCCAGCAGTGGTAAGAGGAGGGAACCTCTGCGTGTGTATCAGATCCCCCAGCGGCGGCGTGTGCCCGCCTCACAGGAGTCCAAACACAGACTCAGCCTGGAAGAGCTTCGCACGCAGGCTGTCAAAGAGATCTGCTATGAGGTAACTTTCAGTCTGCCTGGAAACAGTCACAAGGTACCAGATACTCCAAGACGAAATATAGACCTGAACGAACTTTTTTTTTTCAATTCATTTTGCACAAAAAACTAGGTTTCTTAACCCTTGTGCGCTATTTTGGACATTTTTTGTCCATTTCAGTTTTGTTTTCTTTCTCGTTTTGGCAGTGTTTATGCAAACATCATACATTTAGCAAAAGGTGTGTATTTTTATTGGAATTTTAATATTTTGCTCTATTTTTCTTTCATAAATGTTTTTTTAAACTAGGCACATACAATTGTTACACTCAGGTTCATTTGGACAAAAATGTCCTCATTGAAACCCATTAAAACTACACATTTTTAACTGTTTGCCATATAAGGGCCGGCGGGTAACAACTGAGGTGCCCTTGAGCAAGGCACCTTACCCCTACTTGCTCCCCGGGCGCTGTAGTGATAGCTGCCCACTGCTCCGGGGGTACGTGTGTTCACTACTCTCTGGATGGGTTAAATGCAGAGGTCACATTTCGTTGCCTTGTACTTGTACATGTGCAATGACAATAAATTGAATCCAAATCCAAATCCAAATAAAATCCTTTGATTATGTTGCCAAACATCATTACAGTTTTCACCATAAAGGCATAATAGATGTGGCATTAGGTCAACAAACAAGGTTAAAACTCTGAAAATGAATGGATTTTTGGTAGTTACGATCTGGAAAGGATCCGGTTAAACATTAAAAGTTGGTAAAAGTAGAAATCTTTTAATGTATACAGTAACCATTTTATGAGGGTTTTTGAACATGGACATTTTTATCCATTTTGGATTATCCTTTTTTTTTTTTTTTTTTAGAAAATCTGACACTGCTCAAAACATAATGCAATAAAAATCATGTTGTTTTTAATTAGTAACATTCTCTATCCAAGAATAATAATTAGAATTATCCATTGTTTTCATAAAAAACAACAGGGTCACCATGTAAACAAACTGGTATTTAAAGGGTTAAATTCTAAAAATGAGTGACTGTTTGGTAGTTATGATAAGAACTGATTCTAAGTCATTGAAAGCGGGAAAAACTATAGATATATGATCTTTTTTATGACCGTCTTTGGACATGGACATTTTTTTGTCCATTTTCAGCCCAAGTGTGAGTTTTTTAAATTGATGCACAAGCGGTCGATCATCTCGGCGTCTTTGCTTTTCTCCTCTCGAGGTGGCCCTCGGAGACTTCCGGCACACCCGACAAGAGATCGAGGCCTTGGCCATCGTCAGGATGAAGGAGCTCTGTCGCACGTACGGTCAGAAAGACCCTCAGGAGAGAGAGAGCTGGAAGAGCGTGGCCAAAGATGTATGTGAGACGGTGGGCATCGGTGAGGAGGAGGGAGACCGAGAGGAGAGAGCCACAGGAGCGGCGGTCGGGAACGAGGTCGGGAAGACGGATATGGGTGAGCTGAAAGCTCATATCGATAAACTGACTGATATTCTGCAGGAGGTGAAGCTGCAGAATAATATGAAGGATGTGGAGATCCGATCGCTGAGGGACCGCATGGTGAAGATGGAGAAGATTTTCCCCGTAGAGGTAATCATTGAACTCTTATGTTCGAGGTCTTGTTTAGGTGCTCAAATACGACACAGAAAATCACATTTAAAGTCCACAGATTCTGTCCATCAGCGTCGAAAGGTGTCTGTGTAAACCGCATACACACCCTTTTGTTTTCCAGGGAGATGATGATGACGACGACATCACAGTGGGTGGAGCCAGTGGAGACGACCCAGCGCCACAAGGCAACAGATGGGATGAGGATCCTGGGTATCGACGGGGTCGGCATCGCTGGCAGTACCCCGACAAGTACCAAGACCCCAAACGTCGCAGAGGATCCGGATATCAACCGAACAACGCCCTCTACACCCCTCCACCCCAAAACAATCCGTTTAGCACCCCATCGTCTAGATTCCAGAATCCATCCTTCAATTCCCAAACAGGCAACCCGAATGGCCCATTTCTCCCAGGCACTGGGCGGTTCCTGCCACCTCAAGAGAGAAGGCTTCAGTTCCCTTTTAAGAATAATCCACAGCACAGAGGCTTCATGTGGGGCCCGTCTGCAAGCCAAGGAGGGGCCGACGGAGGACAAGATCCCGCCCCTAATACCGATACGCTTCACACTTTTCAGTCCTCTCCGTCTCCAAACAAGGGCCAGTGGCCCAACAATCATCACCAACAACGGCGTAACCACGGCAACAGAGGCTACAATAACCGGGGCAACAGGCAAAGGTCACGAAACAGGGGACGGAACCCATTCGAGGGGTATATGAGCAACGAGCAGGATGGGAATGTCGAACGAAGAGATGGCGGGTCGGGGCAGCACAAACAGGGGCGAGCGTGGTACTCCTGGTACAATCCAATTTTTGGTTCCGACCAGTCCGCTCCCGACGAACATCAACAAAACAATCAGCACCAGGGCAGGCAAGGTTTCTACAGACATCCCAAGTCGCACTACCAGCCCTCTCACCAGCAAGACAACCTTCCAGATATGAGCTCATATGGGTTTGAAGGTCATCCCAATCCACCTTCAGAATGCATGGAGACCTGATTGGTGTGTTTTTGGGATGTTGTGAAGTGCTCGACATTCTGTTCTCGAATGGCGTTGGAGACACCCAAGTGACTTTCCCCTGCTTCCGGACGAGAGCCTGTTTTTAAGCTTCAATCATCGTTTTGCTGTGGTTTGTAAACCGTTTGTAAGCAACAATTTTTACCGAAACTCAAAAACAAAGGTTTTTGTATCGTCAGCCTTTTTAGGAATATAAGTGTGCACCCACACGATGTATATATTGCAGTTCTGTACCTGCACTCGGCGTGCGTTAAGAGTGATATTTTTATGGGCAAACCTTTCTGTACGTTACTCACTTATATGTATGTATCCATACATTGACTACATTATATATTTGCAACGGAGTATCCAGTAATTCAGCGGTTCTTTATAACGCACAATGCACTGCAACGTTGAGGTTATAGCTTGTAAAGCGTCTGTACATTTGGAAAGTTCTGCTGGATATTGAATGATTTTACATTGTGCCTGCTGAAACGCCAAAGAATTGAGAGATCTTGAAGCCTTTAGGCTCATATATACTGTTGATGCTGACGTTTATATTATTAGACATTTTGCTAAAATCGTTTTGTATTCTTGGATATTAAGGTTCATGGCTTGGTCACCTATTGTTCTTTCGTTTGGGATTCAAAGACACGGGTGACGATCTTAAGACAGTCGAGTGCAAATGGTGGGGGTGACACACGTGGCTCTTTTTTTTGTGTGGCACGGCCTGATAAACCAACAAGAAACCCTGTTTCTTATATGTAAGGCATGTTCACACAGACCGTGATTTACCGCGGTAAACGACTAGAAATAATGAATTTGGAAAGATGGTAATGATTTTAGTAGTGATGCGTAAGGTGGAGTTGTTGTTTTCATGCAAATAAGCATTGATACAATGTACAGACAACCAACGAGAGTAAAGACTCGCATTAACCGCCACCTGATACAACTGTAGTCGAAAGAGAATTTCTGTCTGTGGGAATGTAGCTTTACATGTGTACACATGGCAGATGCTTTTATCTCCATTTTTATCATTTTTTATTGGTCTGTGTGGCTCCTGGAAATCAAATCCGACACAATGGCATTGTTAGATCCATCAGTGAAGCTACAGAAACATTCAATGACGTTTTTGACTTAAACGGACAGTTCACCCAAATATGAAAATTCTGTCATCATTTACTCACCCTCGTGTGATTTCATACCTGTATCAATTATTTTCTTCTGATGAACACCGAGAAAGATATTTGGAAGAATGTTAGTAGTTTTCAGTTCCGGGACATCATTGACTACCATAGTAGGAAAACTTCAATTATGGCAGTCAAAGGTGCCCCAGAACTCTTTGTTTTCCTAAATTCTTCAAAATATCTCATTTTGTGTTCGAAAGAACAAAAAGAAAATGATGGTAGTTATTACTATGGTAGTCAATGATGTTCCAGAACTGAAAATTGCTGACATTCTTCCAAATGTCTTTCGCTGTGTTCGTCGGAACAAAGAAATTTAAACCGGTTTGTCGGCTCCGATTCTTGTGTCATGCGTGTTCTCATCTGACAATGAGATTCTTTTGCAAAAAAAGAATAAAAGGATCTTACAAGTTTACCTTAACTGCTCCTGCTGTGTCCTAATTGTGCTTTTTTAACATCACTTTATATTTGAAAATGTATTTTAAAAAGGAATTTTGAATTGGGGATCATGGGATAGCATTGAAACCTCTGTTAACATCTAAACTGTTCATTTGTTGTTTAATCGACATTGAGATCTGGGTGTTTGGGTGTTTGCTTATATACACCATAGCATACGTATTTTCTGGAAGTTATACAATGGTAATACAGCATCATACTTAAGAAATAGATATTAGAGCTTATGATCCGTCTGTTTTTATCACAATGTCTGTCATAAAATAGCGTGCATAATAAACACTGAAGTATTTACGAGTTTCACTGAGAAGACAGAAATGTGTGTAGTCCATCAAACTCCGTTCATAGGTTTAAAATATTGATTGCACAGTGTAACAAATTGTTGTTTCGCCCGACCTTTTTATACTGTAGTTCTTGTACAATTGTGTGGTGCTAATTATTGTGGTAATATTTATTTTCATGTAGCATCAATGTTTTAGTGCATATTTAGCTCAAGTAAATTTTGAGCTTATTTCATTAATCACGATATATCGGTATATTGCAAATAAACAAAAACTGTACAAATTTTCAAATATATAATTTTTTTTTTCCAATATTCACTGTCCGAATATTCTAGAAATGTCTGTAGCACAGGGAAGGTGGGATGAAGCGATGATGGGTGACTACGTCTGGAACATGGTTTGTGAGGACAGTATTAGTCATAAAAGACAAAAACCATCAAGTGTACACTTCTGAAGTTTTGGACGACTCATTTTTAGGAACTGTTAGGTTGAACTGTTGTTTTGAGCTCAGTGCTTATGCCAGTACCTTGTCATTTCTACGTACGAGTAATCAGACCGAATTGTGTCAAAATATTTTTAGTTTTTTACCGTCGATGGTAAAAATGTATGTGATTTTCGTATTCATCATGTTCAACTTCATATAGAAACAGTAAAAATTAAAGCGAAACTCAGCTTTTTCAAAAACTTGTTACATTGTGTTATCAAAGTTTGAGAAAATGTTATTTTCCAGTAGAAGATGATAAATATTTACATGAGTTGTTACATTTATTTCCCCTAGCAGATTTTGATGCAGAAAATCCATCTATACAGGTATGTATGAATTTTGTATTTGCTATCACATGGATAAAAGACTGAAATCCTACATTTTCAACCGGAATTCCCGCCCCCTCTTGATATTCAGTCCCTCCCGTTTAGCTCTTCATAAAACTCTATATATTTGTTTTTTCTTTGCTGTGACTTGATAACTCATCCCAGTTTCTCTTGACGCCTGTCCAGGGCCTGTGGTTTCTTTCTGTCAACACGCATCATGACTTACTCATTTCTGTGTGTGTGTGTGTGCGTGTGTGTGTGTGTGTACACAGTGTACTGGTCTGTTATTGTGCGTTTTCTATACGTTTTAAATTGTTTGATGTGTTTGACCTTCATCAAAAACGCTGTTGTGGTGTAGATGTACGTGGGCATCTCTTGTTTTTGCAGACAGACTCTTAAATGACATCATATGTTGGAGATATAAATAGCTGATGATTTCTCAGGGGTCACAGGAGCCTGTGAAGTAGTTCAGCATCTGACAAGTCTCGATCTGACTGTCAAGGACATGTCCTGGTCATATTTAACCTTCACATCAAGAGAAGTACTCGTTTTCTGGGAAAATAATGAGATTTTATGTCAGATTCATGGTTGATGCAATAAAAGTAATCCTGTCCTGACATGATGACTGGAATATAAAGTATTAATTTAGAATAACAAATATAACCGAGATGTATTTACAAATGCAATATCCCAATGCAAAGATCTTATAATAAAACATGCTTTTTCAGATGTTTGATCTGGATCTTATTTATTTAAATAAGTCATCAGCTCATCCGGCCAGATGTGTTATGTCGTGTATTTGTCCTTGTGTGTGTGTTGGCCATTATTGTAAGAGTTTATCAAACCGTTGTAACGTCTTGGTAACATAATGACCAGACAGGATCCTGTGACTGTTTTCACTAACTGCTGTCGTCCACATCTGGATCTCTCAGATCAGATACTTAAAAAAACGACCCACAGTAAGAGGATAAAACACTCGTAGCACCACACACAGCTAAACAAACACATCAGATGCTTTTGTCCAGATGAGATAGACCCTGCATGCGATACTAACCATATTCTTTTTTTTTTTTTTGTCTTGGTATACATACAAATGACATCAAAGCATGTGACAGAAGATACATGATTATTTTTTCAGCAAAATTTATTTATTGAATATTTTACATTTCTGATTTAGCTTAAGGTTAAATCAATTTGTTTGGATTGAATAAATAAAAAAAACTATACGCTGGAAACTATTTGTTAAAAAATATAGCACAACATAGTAATCGTATAACATCATATTGATATTTTTGCAGTGCCTCAGGCACATTTTAAATGCATGGATGTTGCATGACAACAACATTTTGGGAATTTATTATTAATTAATTGATCAATGCATTTATTTAGTGGGAAAACAGGACATTTTTTCAAGCAAACCGCGTTTAGACACGTTTTTGGTATAAATCTGTACGGTGTCTGAAAAGCCGATCATGAAATCTGTACGTGGTTGCAAAGATACGTCCGTCGAGCACTAAAAGAACTGCTGATGCTTCACGGTGATTGAGCGAAGCGCTGAACACATTCAGCATTTCCGCTCATTGATTTCAATGGAGTGAAGAGAAGGGTTGTAAATACAGGAGATGGGTTTTGTGTGCGAGAGTGCTGTATATTTAGGGTGTGAGAGGTGCAGTCTGACTAAGTGCTTCGTCCATCACTTGTTTGCCAGTGAAAAAAATCTGAAAGACGCATCTTGCAAAATACTTAGTTTGAATTCATATAACCTTTTTGATAAATCAATCAATGTACACCGAGAGTAAATGCGGTATAAAAATCAGCACAAAACGTACTAGATGTCTTTCTCAGGAGCGTGGAGTGAGACGCGGTTTAAGCCCAACATTGTTTCATATTTACATCAATGAGCTGGCAACCATCCTAGAGCGAAAAACATCCAATTGAGAGCCTGCATACAGAATTCTGTCAAAATCTCTTACAAATGCAGCGGCACACAACAAACAACTCATGCAGGGCAGAATGAGGCAAATATCCACTGATCAGAAAGAGAGAAAAAACATGTGAAACACATTCTGAAGCCCAGAAACACCACGAGATGAGCAAAGAAATGAATCCTCTCTGTCAGCTGATGTTTCTGTCCTAACATCTGACAAAATCAAACTCAACCATATTACAGCACAAATGAAACAAAACTATATCACTCGTTGGGAAACCCAAACAAAACAACAAAGTCAAATGCAATGTTATTTGGCCCTAAAGAGAGAATCCAGTCTGTACACCGTGGCGTGAAAAACTAAGATCCAGACTCCGTGGACACAAATTCACTGTAGAGACGGGCAGACACACACACACATGGCTGCCACATGCAGGACCGGAGACTGTCCACGCTGTGATCTCAACGACATCGAGACGGAACTCCACTTCCTCACAGAATGCACAAAATACACGGATGTACGGACAGTGTTTGATGGAATAATCAAGTCCATAACCAGACGTTTGAAAGTGTGTCAAAGGATGAGAAAGTGGCGTGTCTGTTAGGAGAACACAAGGACTGCTGTGTGAGTCTGCCTGTCACAACACAAGAGAAAACAATCAATCTGAACATTATATTATTATAGCCCTTTATTCTGCTACTTACATCTATATTTTGCTAAAGTTTGTTTAAACTATACTCTATTTCTGTTTTTATATATTTACATATATTATAAACCACTTTAATCTTGCACTACATACATCACACTGTATTTCATTTTATTTTATTACTATAATTATCTTTCTTTTCGTCTGTATACATACTTGCACTATTTGTATGCAGCCCAGCTGCAAATGCTTTGGCAATACGAATGTACACTTTGTCATGCCAATAAAGCACCCTTCAATTGAATTGAAAAAATTGAGAGCGAGAGCGAGAGAGAGGGAGAGAGCGAGCGAGAGAAATTCATCTATCAACTGCACACCCTCAGAAACAAACTACTACTGCCTTCATCTGCTACAATCAATGCACATCTACACTCTTGACTTTATTACATTCTCATGTTTCTGCCTGAAATCTACTTTTGATATTGAGATTTTATTTCCGTATTTCATTTGTTTACTTACATATACTCTATTTTATATTTCATTCTATATTTATGCCTTACTCAGCACCTTAGTTTAATTTTAATCTCATGTTTGTACTTAATGTATGTCTTTTGTTACACAGTATGTTCAATGCTTTGGCAATATTGTAAGAACACACAATCATGCCAATAAAGTACCTTGAAATTGAAAATTGAAAATGAGAGAGAGAGAGAGAGAGAGAGAGAGAGTGAGAGTGAGAGATTGAATGAATGAATGAAAGAACGAGAGGATAGAGGGACTGCAGTCAATCACTGAGTCTCTTACAGAAGAGTTTAATCCCTGATAATCCAACCTTTTCACATTGAATGGATCAAGGGCTGTGTGCATGTGCGTGTGTGTGTGCGTGTGCGTGTACGTGTGTGTGCGTGCATGTGTGTGTGAGAGAGAGAGAGTAGATAAATGAACTCTTCATTCAATGTTAAGAAAAATGTTTTTGTGACCTTCATTGTGTCAGTGTGAGTGATTCTGAAGTTGACTTGCTCTTGTCAATGCAATTGACTAATGATGGTGTTTCCTAAAGCAAGCCCATGGCACAAAAATCCCCGAATTTAAAGGTTTAAATTTACTTTTAAAACCATTGAAATGATATTATGCTTAAAAGAGAAAATAGGAAATGTCTAGACGGATTTTTATGAGTTTTGTCAAATTCATTGAACACTTTAATTTCTTATGATTCTTTCTTCTTACCGGCTTTTCAAAAAGCATAGTGATGGTGACCTGCGTATATGACCTGTAAAGTGGTTTTTGTGATGAGATCTCTTGATTTTGTTTTCGTTTTGTCCAGTCAGTTTGTTTGTTCTGTTGCATCATGTCACTTAGTTGGATGAGAGAGAGGAGACCTGGTCGGTTTCATCCGAGGTTTTTTGCTAATCGGGTCCAGTCCAGCTGCTCGTGCATTAGCGTTTGTGTGTGTGTGTGTGTGTGTGTGTGTGTTTTAAATCTAAATCATTGCAAATCCCCTTCTGTCTGTCATTCCAAGAGAAATAGACCGAGAGAAGAGAGAAAGAAATTGAATGTTTTGTTCTTTATTTTGTCTGGACTGTATGAAGGAAAAGTTTCTTCAAACGGTATGTGCATGTGTTTCATTTTTGACATCCACAGATGTTTGGCACTTCTTTTCGTGTTAAAGGCGACCTTTTGTTTTCTTTTAGTCTCTTGAGATGGCATCTCTAAATAACACGTGCATCTGATTTTTCTTTGATATTTTTATATTTAGTCCTGTTGTCTGGAGCGACTCTAAACACTCAGCCAAGAGCTGGAACCGAAGACACATTATCTGAGGTGAAGCCAGGCGTGTGGGTCTCAATGGCCATGTTTGGGGGTCGTGGGGGGAAGGGGGGCAAGTTCTTAGTGGAGGATCTGTACGGGATCAACAAGAAGCCTAAACCCTCATCAGGGGCAGGGGGCATGGCGGGGAGCAGAGGGCTCGCTCAGGGCCGTGGGAAGGGGCAGAAGGGAGAAACGGACGCCCTGGCCTCTCAGATTTTGGAGGCGGCGCACAGATTGGTTGAGCGACGGCGACTCGAGCGTTACCTGAGAGAGTGCGGCCTCAGCATCAATGACTGCCAGTCAGAGAGACAAGCCATGCTGTACCGGTGAGTGTGGAGCTGCGCGTTCTGCACACTGCATACTATTAAAAGAATAAATAAATCATCATAGTTCCTGGAATCTACATGTATATCTATATATGAAGAGTTTATTTCCAAAAAGAGATAACTCCGTTTTTTTATTGTGCATTCCAATTAATATCAATCAAACTGCAGTTGGTTTGTTTTGATTTAAGCCATAATAACTCAACAAAATACAGCTAACTAACACAATAAAAACATGATAACATAAAAAAGTTATCTCATTTTGGAAAAAAAACCTTCATATATATATATATACTGTATATATAGGGAACAGTAAATGTTTATATTTATAAATTATATGCATATATATTTATATAATTATATTTAAGGGATGTAGTCATATGATTGCCCTAAACAAGTCATCTCAGAAATAAATATGGGACAAATTCCAAATGCTGGTCCTCCAGAAAGGGAACGTCACACAAAAAGTCGCTCCAAATAAAAAATGAAAAGTGTATATTCTATAGCCATATAAATATACAGTATATAATTGCACTATTCCCTTTTATTCCCTCTATTTACATTAAGAGTTCTTTGAGTAAGGCATATAGGGATGGCACTTCCAATTGCAATTCACCAATAGATTTTATTCAAATTTAAATGAATGAAAAAAGAAGAAAATAACAGTTTCGTATTGCTTTAGGTTTTTATCACACTGAAAGGCCAAGCCAAGCACATTGCATTGTGGGATGCAGTTCTTCACAGATTGTGATCTGCACTGAAACTAGTTGGATTGACTTCATTTTTGTGTTAATCTAGTTATTTCTTGCATAATCGTTTAATTGTTAAGTAAATTTACTTTAAAAAAAAACTGTGTGCAAATTAACACAAAACATTTAAGTAAATCCTAGTTTCTTCAGTGGTTGTATTTGGCAAATGAAGTTACCTGGTTGTTGAAATACTGTGAGAAATAGTTGAAGCAGGACACTCTGTGTGCATGTGACAGTATTTCATTCTGAATATGATCATAAATGTAAACATCTGGAGACTTTTCATTAGAGTTGATTAAACTTTCAGACTTGAAGCTGTTATAATTGCCCAACAAATCCCATAAGGCTGTTCTGTGTCCCCAGGTAAAGCTGCACATGCAGGTTGCTATGGGAACTGCTGGCCGTGCTCGAGGTTCAGTGACTTGAGGCACAAGGGCTGCAGTGTCCTCATATAGCCTGGGAAAACCGTGTGTGTGTGTGTGTCCGTCCGTCCATGTGTCTGTGTGTGTGTGGCGGGTCTTCTATGGCTTGGCTGGTGTCAGTTGTGGAAGAATTTGACATCTCTGTTCATCTCTGTACAGCTATATTACATTTTTCTTGGTTTAAAGTCCCAGTGAAATTAAAAATGACAATTCTTATTTTTTCATGAAATATTGCAGCGTTTATATTAAATAGCTTATCAATGTGGGTCGTTTTCTTTTTCAAATTCATGTACCCTCATAATCTTCAGTTAAAATCTGAAAATGCACTTCCGCCCTGAAATGACGCTCCTTCTTAAATGACATAAATTAGACGGCTTGGCCGGAGCATCCGTTAACTCCTCCCCTTCAGCTGTCAGTCTGCTGCCAGTTTCATTTCAAAATCAATGCAACACCTGTTTTTAAACATCTAATCAATTCGCAGTGAAAAACGCAAACCACGCCCACCAATTTTCTCCTTTGAAATTCCTTTTCACTCGGAAATGTGTCAGAATACGGAAGTAAACATGATCGCAACTTCCGGTTCACGGGGACTTCAAATTTTTATTTCTAAATGCGTGGTGCTTCAGAAGATGCATTTCAGTGGTGATATTTCTCATACTTCTCATACATTTAGTTTATACATTTCTAATCTTTAGTGTTGCCTTTGGTAACTGACAAACATTTTGCAGATTTTGCAAGGTATGTGAACCCATGAGCACAAATCTATATTATTTTGTATATTTTTCTATTCTTTCCCCTAAGGGTTTTTGATAAAAGCTGTGTTTAATGTTTCATTGTGCATCTGTTCCTCTGTTTATCCCTGATATTTTGTTTGAGAGGCATTAGAATGTGATTATTATAGAAAATGAGAGCAAGTGAAAGAGGCCGTAATATTATATGTACTGAGCTGATGTAAGATGGAGGATAAAGAGAACAAACAGGCAGAAGATTTAAAGAGAAAATCGTCCACAGATATCAAACAAAAGGCAGAAGTAACGCTGTTTTGTCCTGCTGTTAGACTGTGTGTACGTGCATGTGTGTGTGTGTGTGCGTGTGTGTGTTTCTACGCATGCTTTTATTGCTTTTTCTCCAGATGGAAGCACTTAAAAGCTTTGTCTCTCCAGGGGGGGAAAAGATCTTTTTCCAGGTTTCCTCTTTAGAAAAACATACCCTTACCTCCATAAATAATTAACATGCAGTTCACATTTCTGTCCACTAGAGGCGCTGCGGAGGATCTATGAGTAATAAAGAGTTTTCCCATCTCTAGTCTGAATGAAATTAGAACAGGGAAAGTAGAGCTTCCATTGTCCTCTGATAAATCCCTTTACGCTATCCGTCTGGACCTACTTTTACATTTACTGCCAATTAATTTGTAATTATGTCTTAATTATGCGTTTAGTAGGACACACCTTACAGGCAAATAAAGGGCAAACTCTCTCTCTTTCTATCTGTCTGTCTGTCACCATATGGACTAAATTGCAAATCAGGTGGTTCATGGTCCAATTCTGCATAACATAAGTTCAGACAATGCATCTCACAATATTTGCTGCTTTGGTAACCTTATTGAGCTCATGATGTAATATCAATATCAGCGTAAAAGTATGGCGGTGCAGATCCAGTGATAGTCCTGTATAGGCAAGCATTAGTGACTTGAATCTGACACGGGCTTCAACCGGCAGCCAGTGGAGAGAGATGAGAAGGGGTGTCACGTGAGCCCTTTTGGGCTGTTGGAAGACGAGGCGTGCTGCTGCGTTCTGAGCATATAAACCCTTAAAAGTTCCCAGAATGTTCTTTGTGGGGCTGCGTGGTTTGCTAAAGAACCTTTAATGTCCATAGAACATTTCTATGAAACTATAAAAACTTAAGAAAGTAATAAAGGAGAGGAAAAACATGGTTCTTCAGTGGCATTGCTCATAAGAACCCATTTTTAGCGCTTTGTTTGTTGTGTACATGTGTTGATGCCGTGCCATTGCTGTTAAGCTGGTTTTATGCTTTAGCTGAGGTTATCAAGCGGTTCTCAAATCACAAACACAAAAAATGATTTTCCAGGCTGGTTTAGCAAATGCATTTAGAGTGAACAAGCTAGTTGAATGGCTCTTCTAACTAAGGCAGGACTATATACTGCCATACCTCCATCAAAAAAGCTGATTGGCTCTTGTAACCAACTGTATGTCAGGCTTTGGAAGCAACAGCATCATCTAATGCCTTCTGAAGGCTTTATTGACTCTTATACAGTATAGTCTAATTCATGCTGACCAGCATTTTTGGCATTTCAGCACCACGGACAGCTCCCATTGAGAATGAATCTCTATCTCTCTCTCTCTCTCTCTCTCTCTCTCTCTGGCTCTGGTTTGTGTGCAGATGTTCTCTGATGAGAGCAGATTTGTTCTTTTCCCCCCCATGTTCACCACACAGCAAGGCTGCGCTGTCACTGGCTGCCTCCTCTGCCCTGCCTCGCTCTCTGATTGGCTGGCTGTAGTCTCTGTGCACCCCAATGCATCGAACACATCTTAGAAAAATATGTCAGCTGCATGACAGCATACAAATGCCAGTCCACTTCCACTGCGAGTCAATTAGGTGGCATTTGTCATTGGAATGATTCAGAATGTAGAAACACTTCATCAGTCACGCTAGAAATACGATGCAGTGAGTAAAGCCCTTCCCTCCGATGCTTGGCTCATGCTGACATTGACAAAATTAGAATGAGGCATTAGTTAAGATGTTTTGATGTGTGTGCTGAATCATATTTTGTGTTTCTTGCCAGAGGTCTGTTACTTGGCATGCCTCAGAAACAGAAGCACATCACCTTTGTTCTAAAAGAATAGTTGTGTGGTTTTGGGTGCACTGGTGCATGCTTGCATGTTTGTGTGTCTTTTCATTGTTTTTCTTACAGAATTATATTTTCAAAACATCGTAAATGAATGTGTGCAGGCTTTTTTGCATTCGATCACAGTTCCACATTCACATTTTTGTGCGGATCCTTACAGATTTGGTTATAAACTATGATCGAAATTTTAACAGGAAATCTTTCAAATAATTTGACTGGTGCATTCACAATCTTATCACACTCTTTTTATCTGTGTGTGAATGTTTGTGCGTTTTTGTGTGTTTTTTAAATTCTGTAATGTTGAAATAGTGTGTCCTGTAAATTCGCAGAAATATTTCCCAGTGTATGGAGAACATTTGATAAAATCAAACAAACTGATGATTATTCCGCAGTGGTCCTACTCAATTCACACATTATCACTAAGGAAATCCGAGAGAGGGGCTGAGAGAGAGAGAGAGATAGAGAGAGAGAGAGAGAGAGAGAGAGAGAGAGAGAGAGAGAGAGAGAGATTGGTTGGGTGGGGGTTCACAGAAGGTTTCATTGGGTTCTGAGTTGTCAGTATCTCGTCTGATTTCTGTGTCGCACTGAGCGGATTCACTCGTTTCCATCAAATCTCCATCGACGGCATTTCGTCATTTACGCGGTAAACATGCAACGTTTCGGCAACTGCGGCTGATGTGATACCGACACAACCCGACTATGGAATGTGGGCAATGCACAGCTGTCAAACTCTTCTTTGATCGACCGCGATGATCACCATGGCAATAATTACGCGTCGGCAACGCAGCGCGATATGGAGAACGTGTGAGAGCGCGCTGTGTGTCAGATAGTGACCGTCTCCAGATCATGCGCGTATGTGTCTGTGTGTACTGTATGTGTGTGAATCCGTCCTGCTCTAGACCGATGGGCATGGCCCGGCGCAGGTGAACGCAAGTTCGCCCGGCTCGCAGTGTCGTTTGGTGAAGCGGTACCGGCTGTTGCGCATCCTGTCGGTTGAAACCCAGTGCGGATGGGTGGTGGTTCCGCACCGCAAAGAGGTCCCCCCGCCTCGCACAGAGAGACCACCCGGATTCTGCAGAGCAATGCCTCGACGCGGAGACGAACATCTTTACATATTGGAGAAGTGCAGTGGGCGACTGCATATAGGCTGATTGTGCGCGCAACAGATTTGGGCCTGGACCGCGGCCAGTCGTGACTTTTGCCTGGCGACACGAACGCGCACCCCACCGCGTCTGGACGCGTGAGTTTGGACCCTTGCCCTCCGCGCAACAGCTGCAAGTTGGTGCCACTAAAGACCTAAAGATCTATCTATCTATCTATCTATCTATCTATCTATCTATCTATCTATCTATCTATCTATCTATCTATCTATCTATCTATCTATCTATCTATCTATCTATCTATCTATCTATCTATCTATCTATCTATCTATCTATCTATCTATCTATCTATCTATCTATCCTCAAACACGCCGATAAACTCAAGCGCACAGGGGTTGCAGGTGTGTAACGCTGGTCAGGATGCAGGTGTCATTTGCCTGTACGGAACACAATCTGAAGAGCCGCAGTGAGGACCGGTTGTGCGGCCTGAGGACTGCCCCTCCACCAGGGGGCAGCAGCGGAGGAGGTGCCGGGAGCGGACAAGGGGGCAACGGCAACTATGCCCCTCAGGGCTCAGCCAAATCACGGGACGCAGGTGTGCCCCGCCCTCTGCCACAAGGCCACGCCCACATGAAAGAGGCGATTGGACGGCACAGCAGCATGAAATACAGGTAAGAAGGAGGGAGGGCGTGGCCGGACAGGTGGAGGTGTGTGGGTGAATCTCCTGATAATGTCAAAACATTTCACTCTGAATAAAAAATATATAATTAAAATGAAAAATAAATTAGGACAGTTTCAGTTTTTGACATTAAGTGTATTGTTTTTAAAATATTTTACTATTAAGGTATCCATTTTATTTAACAATTTTGATTTCCTCGTTGAGATTTTTTATCTCGTTGACCTACCAAAAGTCTTTTTAAAATTTCTATTATTTACTATTGCAATAAACTGTGATATTATGGTGATTTAAATATTGAGGTCAATTATGACCCAGAAATCTTTTGACAAGTTGTGTGATGACTGATTGTGTGTAATGGCACCTGTTGGGGCAGTTCCCTCCGGATGATCTGGGTTATTTCACGTGTTACATGAGTTTTTTAAAGATTCATAAGGGCCCATTGACAGCCACTTTTACATTACCGACTGTGTGCAGACTTGAACGCTTGTGTTATAAGAGACTTGAATGTGTGTCAAACGGGCAAGACAGTGAATCAGCTCCTGTGAGAGCACTGTGTGTGTGTGCGTGCGTGCGTGCGTGCGTGTGTGCGTGCGTGCGTGTGTGCGTGTGTGTGTGTGCGTGCGTGCGTGCGTGCGTGCGTGCGTGCGTGTGTGTGTGTTTGCTTGCATTTTTCACATTATTCCTTCAATGGCCAAAATGTTTGGATGTAATTTAAATGACGTGATGATGAGTGTCAATGCTGTGGTGGTTCGTGTCTTAACAAAATTGTATTTTTTAATCTCTTCAGATGGCAGGTTTATTCTGCACATGGTGGTTATCCAAAACACAGGCACACACAAATGTCACAGCTTGACTATGTTTATTGTCCATTAAGTCTTTAAGAGCATATTTTATTGCTTAATGGCTTTTGTTTGAAAATGCTTCATTGCACCCTTTGGGAGTTAAAACGTTTGTGTGTGTGTGAATTTGTGTGTGTGTGTGTGTACAGACTAATATTATAGGGACAAATTTGTACCTAAAAGTGATCAAAACTTGACAAATCAATCCAAAAGCATCCTCATCTGTAAAAGCGCTATAAGTTTAATTTTTTTTAAAATAGTAAAAATGCAAAGAATGCACAGAAGTCTATGGAATGTCCTCATTTAGTCTGAGAAGTAAATGTGTGCGTGTGTGTGTGTGTGCGTGGGAAGGGTAAACCCTACGGTATGGGGACAAAATGTCCCCACAAAGATGGCAATATCCCAAATCCTTGTCCTTGAGGGGACATTTTTTGGTCCCCATGAGGAAACAAGCTTATAAATCATACAGAATTAACTTTTTTGAAAATCTAAAAGAGCAGAAAGTTTAGTGTGATTGTTAGGTTTAGGGGTAGGGAATATGATATACAGTTTGTACAGTATAAAAACAAGTGCGTCTATGGAATGTCCCCATAAAACATGGAAACCCAACATGCGTGTGTGTGCGTGTGCGTACGTGTTCGTTATTTAAACATCACAATATATGTGTGTGTGATCACACAAACTCTCTAATGACAAATGGCCACACGTCGCCCAGAAACCCGAATGCAGTTTTTTATGTAATGCATGTAGTTACACCCATAGGAGCACACTTGCTGTGCAAAACTATTGGGATTAATAACAGCTGTAAAAACGATCATTTTGCTAATGATTTGTAATTGCCGTGTTTAATAGCTGCTGTTTTCCCTATGCATTATGAGAGGGGCTATTAAGAAACATATGCATCTAATGGCTCATCATCTGGGAATATGGCAGTTGTGAGGCTTCACAGCCACATCCTTGCACATTTGCTTAAATATGCTAGATAATTATTCTTACACCATATGTTTGATCTGTTTTACAACAGTTTCTGTGGGGTTGTGCACTTAACCTGTTCACTTGTCAGTTGTGTTTTAAATGTGTCCGAATATACACACTGTGCTTCACGGTGCCACGGAAGAATCGCTTCGGGTAGCCATCGACTGTTTATGATAACTGAGCCAGACGAACCGCCATCCAAACAGCATTAAAGGTCCCGTATGTAATATTTAGGAGCATCTATTGACAGAAATGCAATATAATATACATAACTATGTGTTCAGAGGAGTATAAAGACCTTACGTAATGAAGCGTTATGTTTTTATTAGCTTAGAATGAACTATTTCTATCTACATACACCGCGGGTCCCCTTGCGTGGAATTCTCCATGTTGTTTCTACAGTAGCCCTGAACGGACAAACTGCTCTACAGAACGCGTTTCGTAAATACTTTACATTATCTCCTTCTGCGAAGAAGCGAAAACGTGACGACATCTTAGTTCTGTTTCGGAGGGCAGAGTGGTGGAGTGAGAAAATGATGAAAATCTTCTAATAAAAAGTGAAGACTTTTTAATTAATTCCAATAAATGTTAATCTTAAATGTTGTGCTTGGACCGTCATTGCTTTTTCATGATATGAAACCTACTAAATGGCACTTTTACACATTTTAGAAATGTTTTGATGCTTTGTAAATATGTTATTGATATATAGGCAAGCGGTTACCCAACTTCATCGTCATAAATATTCATTCATCCAAAAACTAAACTGAGCTAAACCGAAATCGATCGGGTCAGTGACATTGACGTTCAGTTCTTACTCCAACTGCTTAGCTAAGATTAACATTAAACCATCAATCCGAGACAATGTATGCATACTAGAAAGCTGCCACTGTCACACTCTCTCTCTCTCTCTGAGGTGTTCGCAAATCACTTCTCTGTCTGCTCCAGATGTCTGGTGGCAAATTCAGTCTTATCCAAAGATGTTAATTTTTGTTCCTCTCAGCATTGATCCAACATGAAGTCAATTATTTTAGCAGTTATTATATAAAGTATATTTATTTATAGTTAAAAGCTTTAGGTTTCTTGCCTTGCATTAATGTTAACGAATCAATATCTTTATCACATTATCAAATCGTTTAAAAATTAATTCAGCAGGCAAATGGTGACTCATGTTTACTGGATTCCATTTTTGCATCATACGTCATGATTCATGAAACATCTTTTCTCGAGCATTACAAATACTCGCTTCGAACCCTGTAATAACACATACAAGCGTCCAGTGAGAGTCAACATCACAGTTACTCATCCTTTAGTGATGGAACATTGTCATTATTAACTGGGTTAGCCAAGTGAATAGCTGTGTTAGGGGCGATTCACATTTCACACATTCACTGCTTTCTCATGCGGTGCGCGTGCAGCATTCTGAAAAGTTGAACTATTTTCATCTTGATGCGGCGCCGACGCGCCTAGAAAAACGGGAGCGTTGCACCGCATGCGCATCGCGACCGCGTCGCTCCTTATTTGCGCGCGCCTGCCGCGTGTCTACATTTAAAATAACGAATATGCGCGCGGAAAAGACGCGAAATGTAGGCCCGATTCACATTTCGCGTCTTAAACCGTGCGGGAAACGCGAGCTTTACTGCGTTCATTGTTTACTTTGAAGTCATTTCTGACGTATTTTCTGTCATATCATTTCTTTCGTTCTTTTTTTTAATACGCACCATAAACAACCAACACAACGCTCACATCTGCTGACTGACTTTAAGTGGTGTATTTTATTTTTGGGCTTAGCCGTTCCTTTTCATTTGTAAAAGAACAAGGATTTTTGCAAACAGCTTTTTCTAAGTGACAATGAAAAAAGAAAGTAAGGCTTATTTGGAACAGGTTTTATTATGGCATAGATCTGTGCTATTATTTGTCGAAATAATTATTCATTTATAGACAATACCTTTATTAGGCTACAGGACTAAATTACAAAGCACTTCATGTCCCGAGTGGGTTACAGTCCCTAATGCAAACAAGTGTGAATGATTTCTAGTCTGGATAATAAAAGTGAATGACATTTGCATTTGCAGGTTTACAGTCATGGTCCACGGGGTTAAATGCATTTAGCAGTATCGCACTACTGTGTAGACGCGGTGAGCTATCGAAGAGACAAGTGTGAGATTACTGTGTGATTATTTTCTCGGGAGAAATATCTGAAGCAGGAGACTCTGGAGTATGCTGACTGTATGAGAAATTGTGATTTGACAGAGATGTAATTGAGTCCACCTGTTTATGAAATGAAGTAAAACAGATTTGGTTTGAGCTGTAAACACCCTGCTGGGTATCTCAAGGAAGTTGGTCATAAACGAACAGAAGGAAGTGTTGAGTTGGAAGTGGGATGCTGGAAGAATTGTCACGGTAGTTGGGTAAACATCTGTTGTACAGTTTTGTTTTGAGACAAGATAGAAAAACTTCTCCCAAACCTTTGCTTAAAACTCAATTTGAATGAAATTCAGTGTTTTCTGTATTAAAGAGCTCTTGAATGTTCTGTTACAATGACAAGACTCGTATATCCTAATGGACAACCACATGAATTTGACACATTACTTAGCCTACATGTGAGCCCATTGGTTTTACATGAGATTTATAACAAATTGTTCCAAAACAGGGCCATGTGTTTTTGTACATCGCTGCTGTCCTTCTGAAACCTTGTATCTCCATATTTCGTGATTTTAATTAATCTAATTAATCATTACTATTAGTCATCCTTTTTGGTTGTCACTGGGTTTGGCAAATACTGTATCTAACCCATAAAAAGTTAAAAAGCGCTTGTCAAAAAGTGCAGTGTTTTTTTCTTTTTCGTGAATTTGGACATCCGAGGTTTCAGAAGGACAGCAACGACATGTGTTACGTATATGTGGCTTTTCTGTAAACAATTACTGTATGTTGTGATCAAATCTTGAGCCATGAGGTAGACGTTGACATTGCTTCATTTGTAACGCTAGAAGATTAAAAGGTCAGGTCAAAGGTCGCACTGCATTGTGCAATGCAACGCCATAGACAGTTTCATCGGCAACAACATAAACAAACGTTATGTGGCGCAAACTTAATTTCTGGTAGACCTCTGCAAAGAATCAATAAATGTTGAGTAGTTTGAATATAATTTAATACAATGACTATATACAATAAAATAGTAATATTAATTAATATTCATATAAAATCAATTGTGGTAGCCCCTAGCCAGACCGATAACCAAACACAGACCGAAAGTTAACTTTGGGTCAGGCGCGTCTGTCCGATGAAACCGTCTATCCATTATGACACATGGAGCTGCATGGTCATCTGCATGCATGCTTAACATTTTCACAGTAGCTGCCCCCAAAAATAGTACATGAATAATATTCGTATGATAGATTGTCATTCTAAACGTCCCCCCCCCACACTTTTTTTCACTCGCTCAGCATGTGCAGTAATTGCCTATGCTAACTCATTATAAAGGACATTCATCACAATGGGCTTCTAACAGCTTACAGACAGACACACTGAGCTCTCTCTCTCTATTCAATTCTGTTCCACTCTTTCTCTGTATCACATTCCACCCTTTCATCTGTGTGTGTTTTCTTAATTCTGTCTGTGGTTGTCTCTCTCTCTCTCTCTCTCTCTCTCTCTATTCAATTCTGTTCCACTCTTTCTCTGTATCACATTCCACCCTTTCATCTGTGTGTGTTTTCTTAATTCTGTCTGTGGTTGTCTCTCTCTCTCTCTCTCTCTCTCTCTCTCTCTCTCACCACTCTGTTGTGGTGCACTGCAGTATTCTCAGAGCAGTGTGTCAGGATGGTGTTGTGTTCTGCATTTCTGATTCTTTTCAATCTCATGTCTCTCTGATCAGTATTAGAAAGACATGAGCGTTGTTTCAAATCCAGTGAGCCTCCGTAGAGCCTAACAATCTGCCTTTGCTGAGCATATATGCATTTAAATTACATTGAATTATATTCAATGTAATTTAAATGCATTGGCGCTACAGAGCACTGAGCACCAAAACAGCCAGACATAGGAAAAGTTTCTTCCCTCAGGCCATCTACCTCATGTTAAATGTTCTCCTACTGTGCAATACACAACTATATATATACTCATATTTATTATACTTGTACATATGTTGTTGATATAATATTCAGCTATCCACTTTTCCCTGCATAACTTGTATATAACGCAGTTTAATTTGTAAATAGCACATCTGTACATTCAATATACTGCCTTTTGTCCTTTTGGTCAATTGTGTATTGTCTCTCACATATTTATTTGTACTTTTTGTTACCTGTGCCTTGTCACTTTTTTACCTGTATGTGCACTGAAGCTTCACAAATTCTTTTTGTGTCCAAGCACACTGGCAATAAAACATCTTTCTGATTCTGATTATGTTCATCAAAAGACGTTTTGTTAAATTATTATATTTAGTCATAGTTTTCAAAAAAGAGAAACATCTGTTTTTATTCATTTTCGTAAATGATGTTTTATTGTTAAGTTATCTGTTTGTGCAAATGAACTTTTCATTTGTGTACATTATTCAACGTTCCTCTCACCTCATCTGACATTTTGGATTCTTTTTCTGTAATTAACATTCAGTGATGGGCAAGTTGCTCTGAAAAAGTAATTAATTACTAGTTACTAATTACATATTCAATAGTGTAATTAGATTACTGTACAAATTACTCTCTCCAAAAAGTATTTCATTGCTAATTATTAATCATTCTATATTTTATATCAATTAGTTAAGTGAATCAAGGATAGACATGAAACGGCCCTTTTAATTCGTTCAAATAAATAATATAAAACTACATAAAGAAGTATTATTAACTGACAAACCCTTAAAGAAGTATTATTAATTGACAAACGTATTACAAAGGTGAGAATTATACTTTAAAGCATGGATTTTAAAGTTCGACTTTGAATTTTGATGTCAATTTCACTATTGCACAAAGTATTTAGTTTGATTACATCAAAAGTAACTGTAATTAAATTACAGAAAAAATTAGAGTAATCCCTTACTTTCTTCAAGGGAAAAGTAGTTAAATTACAATAACTAGTTACACCCAACACTGTTAACATTGTGGCAGTGCATTCTGGGATTGCAATCTCTGGGAAGAATACGATGTGATGCTGCCTTGTATAATACGGTAGGTTCAGGCGGCATCGTTAAATAATAAAAAACGATCCCTCTGTAGGCAGCGCGCTAGGCTTTGACACACCACGGTGATTTCTCTCTCGTTTAGCAAAATGTATCTATTCGTGCTCCTTGCAATAATTCCTGAGCTACGCTTTTTTTTTTTTTACAGAGGTAACTAAACATTCTTAAACATTCTTAAGAAATAAAGATAAGACAAATGGTCTGAATATGGCATAGTACAGAGCTAAAGGTGCTGTGCCTTTGGATGCCATGTCAATGTGTGAATATTCTGGAGCACCGAGAGATTCAGGTTGAGCATCCCAGCGGCGTCTCATCACATACAGTACATGCACACAGATTCATGCGAGTACATGATTCAGAGCCGTAATGCAGGGCTGCGCACAAAAGGAAAGGACGGCAAACATGAAAGATGACTGGGAAAATGAGGAAAATATTTGTGTGTCAGCATGGATGAGCTTTTTTCCCTCTCTCTTCATGTGATGAATAGATTTTTGCACTGCTTCTTTAGACAACATTAATGATTCATGCAGCTAATTCTCACCGTTCGGGGTGGTAATATGTCTTTATCAGTGTAATGAACAGTCCGTTACACACGCACACACACACACACACACACACACACATGCTGGACACAAACAAATACACAGTTGCACGGCTAAAAATAGACCGGCTGGGCAAACAAAAATAGATGTGGAGAAGAAACAGCGGAGCTTCATGGATCTAAAGATGCTGACAATCTGCCTCTTTCTGTCTCTCTCTCTGTGTGTGTTGAACACATTCTGTACAGTAAGTGAGCAGTCGATCTGATGTTCAGCCTCTGCTGTACGAACAGCATGCGAGGATGATGCTCGTACCTTCATTATGAATCTTTTCTCTTTTTAATCCCTTGTGACGAATGACAATGCATTCACTTCCATAAAAAGACGGAAGTTTTCATAAAGCCAGTTAAATATAGATCTTAGAAATTGATAGTTCCAACTCTGTTCAGATTTCTGGGCTCATTAAATAACCACTTATAACTCTCTAGTAAGCATATACCGTCGCTGCACACTGTAAACCATTTAGGGCACCTTAGCAACCGCAGAGCAACACCCTAGCAACGGCGTATTATGTCCTTGGAACTACTCAACACTCAGCATGTATGGATATGATTTAGCATTACAATGTTACGATATATTAAGACATCAATACTTGCTATGCATAAAACAACCCTGCAGATAAATATTTGTATACAGTGACAAAGAAATTGTGATTTTGTAATTTTCCTGATTTCTTCCTTATTTCTGTCCTCATACTGTTTGTTCTGAAATGTATTTTCTATGAAGCTGCGTTGCAACAATGCAAAATAAAATAAATGCAAACTGAGTCAGGGCGACATGTTTTACTGCTGAAATTTCTTAAGAAAACGTCTTTGTGTCTTTTATCATATTAATGCTGCGGCTCTTTTAAAGCAGAAAAGCTTTTTACTGAAATGTACTTATTCGGCTGGCACTTAAATCCAAGGCGATTTATATTGCATGCATGCTATACATTTGCTCGGTATGTGCGTTCGCTTGGAATCCAATCCACAACCTTTCTTTCTTTTTTTGTTAAATCCAGCCATCATTTGATTGCTAATCAGTGTAAAGTGGTGCGGACGTTCTCATTCTGAAGAACATCTGACTGGGCAGAAATCTATTCAGCGCAGGATGGGTCATCAGTATTTTAGGTCCTTTTTCTCTCTACGTGCAAAACTGTACATTTTAAATGTGTTAATCCTGTAAAACCATTTGTCAACATTTGTGTACACTAGTGTATCAATTACCTTACAGCCAATAGGTGAACTAAACGCTACTATACAAATGATTCATTTTAATATAATGGGATTTTAAAATTGTTTGACAGATTAAAAGTGAGGATTTCATTCCTGTTTGTTGGCATTGTGTTCTTTGTTCCTCAAAGAAACATTGATGAATTTCTTTCTTTCTTTTTTAACCTTTCTCTGAGAATTGAACATTTCGTTTCACATATCAAACACTTTCTCTCTCTTTCAGAAATCTTGGGAAATCTGGCCTGCGTGTTTCCTGCTTGGGTCTCGGTGAGTAATAAACGAGCAATTAATTCGTCTCTGTCTCGTATCAGAGCATCATTGATGCTGAAAACCTTTCACAGTTCAGCACCTGAAGTTATGTTTCATTTATCAACTCGGATATTTCTTCTGAAATTTCTTGAGATGAATGCAAAACGAAACATGAAATCATTGACATAAGAGTATTTGAGATATAGTGAGTATAGCGTACCTCAGATCATTTGGTTTGTATCATTTTGATGGGAAATTCATTTTTATTGTATAGACGTAATAATATACCCTTTTTTCTGAAATCTTATTTAAACTCACATTAGATAGTTTGTCTAAACAGCAGGGGATTTAAGACTTCGAATGAAGAAAAAATTCTGTCATCGTTTACTCGTGTTTGTCACTGATATTTTGAGAAATCAATGTCTCTGTGGTCTTGTGTTCACACAATGGAAGTCAATGAGTTCAATATTGGATGGTTGGTTATCAACGTTCTTCAAAATATCTTCTGTGTGCTCTGCAGAATAAAGAAAGTCATACAGGATGAAAAAATGATAAAAGAGATTTTCATTTTTAGGCGAACTATCCCTTCAGATTGCGTTGCTGTTCAGGAGAAACAGTGTTTTGTGTTTTCTACTTTGGCACGTGTAGTTTTCTTCTCTTTTGCATACCTTCATATATTTCCACGAATCCATGTGATTTCTTTATCCAGAAGTTTAACACCTTCTGTTACAGGCACCTGGGTGACATTTGGCTCTCAGATCTCTGATGAGGTGAGCTGATGTTCAGGATCAAGTTAGCTTTCTTCTCTGACATAGTTATTTAAGTTTCTTTCTACGGTATAATTTTTACACCGAAGCCTTTGAAAGACCTGATGTTTGTGTGTTTATGTTTTAGATGGCAGAGAGTTTAATGACGATAGCCTTTGAGAACGGAGTGAATCTGTTCGACACGGCTGAAGTATACGCTTCAGGCAGGTAGGATTGCCATCGGTGACCTTATATTCTCTTGTTTGTTCCCTTCTGTCTGTGTATGCAGGGTTTTGACTTAACCAATTTGAATGTTAATCGCACTCACTGGGGTCTCTGTTAAACTAAACATAAATGACAGTGAGGTCAATCTCAACAGAACCTGAAGGGTGAGATTAATGTCATGACAACGTGAATAAGTTTAAGCATCATGAGTACAGCCCAAGAGCTCAGACCAGACCGATTTCAGCCGCTCCGTCTGATCATTCTGTCATAGCTGTCTTCACTCATTGTGGGTTATTGTAGGTCGTGCCCTCGTGGCATTATTTTCACCCCGGTGGGGCATTTACACATCTCTAGTCTCTATTTCCACAGCATCTCTTCATCCTCCTCTGGTCTCTGCTGTCATACTGTTGCCCTTCTCATATTCGTCTCTGTCGCTTTTCTTTCTTTCTATTATGCTGCAAACTCAGTGTTTAATGTTTATTACCATTCATTCGAAAAATTTGGCAAAATATTTCAAATAAAGTATAGACAGCTATGCTTTTTGAAGTTCTCAAATGATATTATAGCGCGTGTGATTGTTTATTTTTATAATTTCATACAGTCTCTTTGTGGATAAAAGTCAAATACGGCCACTAAGTTTCGTGTCGATTTGACATTGTTAAGCAATTGTCAATGCTGATTGGCCGATTGTGATTGCCCTGATAGACTCTTATTGGCCGGACAGAGACACAACACACGTCGATTGGTCGAAAAAGCTAAATTTATAAAAAGCAAATTCAGGCAGTATTTTAGCTTGCGTTCAGGTCTGGATTTCTTGACTTTACAGATATTTTTACGGAACGGAAAGACAGAGATGATAATGAATACGGTCACTTTTGTCAGTGCAAAAATAAAATCAACTGATTTTGTGTCGTTCTTTTCCGCAGGGCTGAAGTCACTCTGGGGAACATCATTAAGAATAAAGGCTGGAGGTGACCTGTTTTATTCTAATGTCTCACTTTCTATTAGCATCCTGGGAAATCAATTTGAATATATGAAAGAATAAATCAACTCTCTATACAATTTATTCTTCCGAGTCTGCCCGTGAAATATTGTAACTTGGTCTGCATGCTGCATACACATAACTTTACGAAAGAAGTTAAAAAAACATTTTAAAATCAGATTAAGATGTGTGTATAGAGTTTGTGTGGCAAGTATTATTACGGTTTTTAAAATATTTTAAATTAGCTTTTGTTTGTATATTTTTATTTTTCATGTTAATTTTAGATCATTTTAACAATTTTAGTTTATTATATATTTAGGATGTTTAAATATTGCTAATAAGGTTGAATTCATTTTTATTTCTATTATTATATTTTATTAAGTTTATTTATTTAGTTTAAGTTTAGATTTTATTTATTACCAGTTAATATTTTAGTGCCTTTTTAAATATTGTTATTTTGCTAGGTTGAATTTATTTTTATTTCCATTAATTTTGTATTTAAAATGTATTTTTATTTTATATTAGTTGTTCATGTTTAAGTTAACTTCAAATCATGTAAGCTCTTCAAATTACACTTATTTCAGCTTTGCTAAAACAACATTTTTAATTTTCTTTTAGTTTAAGATTTTTAAATAGTATTTAGGCCTGTATTTGTTCAATTTTAATAACAGAAATGTTTAATAGTTTTAGCCCTGATTTGGTCATTTAATTTAAATTTAGTAACGTAAAAAATCTCTCCTCTGTTTAATAACCAATCTCTCTTTAAAAAACAAATGTGTTTCAGACGGTCCAGTTACGTCATAACAACTAAGATCTACTGGGGAGGACAGTGAGTGCGTTTAATTATTAAATGCACACATTCAGACAAAACGCATCTAAATGAAGCAGTCAGAATTGAAAGTGCAGTTTGTAAATTGTGAAACTATTCCAATGAAAGGTTTGATGAATGACATCTATTGATCAATGTGTGTGTGAATTAAAACACTCATTGACTTTTTTTTCAAATAAATACGTCACTACAAAAACTAATAGACATGCATTTAACCATAATCCTTTACATTTTTTTTATTCATATCATGTGTAAAAATATTATTTTGAAACCTGATGTTTCCATGAACAATCCACAGGGCAGAGACAGAGAGAGGGCTGTCCAGAAAACACATCATCGAAGGTAAAGTGTCGTTTTATTCAATCATGATGATGACGGTTTGAGTTCTGACGTCAGTGACAGTGATGTATCCGCAGGTCTCAGAGGTTCTCTGTCTAGACTGCAGCTGGATTATGTGGATCTCGTCTTTGCCAATCGAAGCGATGTGAACAGTCCTATGGAAGGTCTTTCATTTCTCTAGTGTCTTTCAGTCAAGTTATTATGAATGCAAAGTAAATGTCACATCCCTTATCAAGATCGCTCTTGTGTGTTTTACAGAGGTGGTACGTGCCATGACATTTGTTATAAACCAGGGTATGGCCATGTACTGGGGCACGTCACGCTGGAGTGCAATGGAGATAATGGTGTGTTCTGCTTTAAAATGTTAAAATGCCTTCCTGTTTCATCATCGCAGATTTACCATTTTTAATCATTATTCTAGCAATATATACGATATATGGATATTTTTGTTTAAAGGGTTTATTCAATTACATTTGGCACAAATCTAACCTCATATCTGTCCTCACACCCATCAAGAAATATCAAGCCATGTATAGTTTTTTGGACATGATGACATGCTTTTAAAGCAAAACACTTTATAATTAGATTTACTATAAGTGCATAAGACAGTGATATATATTGATGCTGGAGGGTACGTAATGTTGATGGCTTAAATGTCAAAATTTACATTTATGAGGTCTAACCTCATATAGTTTAGGTGTCCATATGGAAGACATTTGACCATGTTTATGTGTGTGTTCCTGTGTTTAGGAGGCATACTCTGTAGCGAGACAGTTTAACCTAATCCCACCCGTGTGCGAACAGGCCGAGTATCATTACTTTCAGAGGGATAAAGTTGAAGTACAGCTCCCTGAGCTTTACCACAAGATCGGTGAGTAAACAGAGTTACTTCAGTTTGTTCGGGCAGTGTCCAAAGTCGGACCGGAGGGCCGGTGTCCTGCAGAGTTTAGTTTCAACCCTAATCAAACACACCTGAACCCGCTAATCAAGGTCTCACTAGGCAGACTAGAAACTTCCAGACAGGTGTGTTGAGCCAAGTTGGAGCAAACTCTGACACCGGCCCTCCAGGACCAGTGTTGGGTGTAACTAGTTACAAAGTAATTAGTTACTGTAATTTAATTACTTTTCCCTTGAAAAAGTAAAGTAAGGGATTACTCTTATTTTTTCTGTAATTTAATTACAGTTACTTCTGATGTAATTAAACTAAATACTTTGTGTAATATGTGTGTGTGCAGAAGAGGAATTAACATCAAAATTCAAAGTCTAACTTTAAAATCCGTGCTTTAGTGTATAATTCTCACATTTGTAATTAATAATAATACTTTACGTAGTTTTATATGATTTATTTGAATGAATTAAAAGAGCCGTTTCATGTCTATCCTTGAATCACTTAACTCATCAAGGTTGATGTAGGATATAGAAAGTAATTAGTAATAAGTAATTAAATACTTTTTGAAGAGAGTAACTTGCACAGTGATCTAATTACATTATAGAATGTGTAATTAGTAACTAGTAATTAATTACTTTTTCAGAGTAACTTACCCAACACTGTCCAGGACCTACTTTAGACACCCCTGAAAAAGCGACTCTGGTGATGCCTCACTGCCTCACAGTGGCTTAATGGAAACGGAATAGTGAACTGAAATGTTCTGCGACGGTCCAAACGTCAAACAGAGCTCACGGTTGAGTTTGAATAATAGCATAAGAATAAATAGCACAAATATCGGTTGAAAAAGACAAAGTAGTCAACATTTTAAACACTTCTTATAGGGCCTTCACACAGTTAAAGGGATAGTTCACCCAAACATGAAAATTCCAAACCTGTGGGGAAAAAAAATATTTTTTTCTGTTATTCACAAGAGAGGATATTTTGAAGAATGTTTGTAACCAAACAGTTCTGGGGCACCATTGACTACTATAGTATAACAAAAATGACTGTGGTAGTCAATGGTGCCCCAGAACGTTTTGTTTTCCCGCATTCTTCTAAATATTTTATTTTGTGTTTAACAAAATAAAAGTTTATTAATGCAGGTTTGGAACGACTTGAGGGTGAATAACTGATGACAGAAGTTTCATTTTTGGGTGAACTATCACTTTAATTAACGAAATATTGATTCGTTATTATTCTGTAGCCGATGTGCCGATGGGTTTAAATTGATCCAAATTCTTGTGACAAATACTGAATAGAACAGCTAAACTCTGTTCACCATATTGTAAAAAGTCTTATTGCATTTTGGGATGGATGTGATGCTGTTTGAGACTTCGGTCAAATGAGATTTCTTATAAGGCAGCATTATTTTTGTATTATTTTAATGTCTTGTTAGGGAGCTCAGTAAAGCTCGGAGCAGAACAGGTCCCAGATATGTCAAAGTCTGGGAATATTCATTGAAATGTCTCAGTAGCTTGCTATTTATTTGAGGGGTGTCTAAAAGATCTGCACAAATGATCAAATGAAGACAACAAAGCCGTTTATGATCGATGCTGTGAGACTGGTTTCCATCTAAAAATACTCATTAAATACTATTCGATTTATCTATGTCAGGTGTGGGAGCAATGACGTGGTCTCCTCTGGCATGCGGACTCATCACAGGGAAATACAGCGACGGCGTTCCCGACTGTTCGCGGGCCTCAATGAAAGTGAGTTTTAAGAGTTTGTGAACACCTGTCACCATTTCGTCCGCGTGCACTCATGTGACTAACATGAGTGTGCGTGTGTGTCAGGGATATCAGTGGCTGAAGGAGCGAGTACACAGTGAAGAAGGACGCAGACAACTGGCCAAAATTAAAGAGCTCCATCTGGTGGCCGACAGGTTGGGCTGCACAGCTGCGCAGCTTGCGATCGGTAAGACACAACGCAACCCGACATGCTTTGCGGTCCCTCAAGAGGACACTTACAAGGATTTTACGCACAGATACACGGAAGGTCGTCACAGCTTTCAGTAGTAATAGCTGTTTGGCAGTGGAAACTTTGTTAACGCCTGTGAATGGGACTCACTTGTCACCTGCTCCAGATGCCCACAAATCAATTAACACCATGCTGAACTGCATACGGAGCAGAAGTGTGTGGACGTCAGAGAGATTTCTGCTCTTATACAAGCATTTCGCCCGCTGTGTAAAATTGCAGACCACATATTTGGAGGGCTTTAAGACCCGGCGGAACTCTCCCCTGATAGCGCACGTACATCTGGCAGACATCTATTTGATAGACATCTGGCAGATGCTGTTTGCTCATCTGCCCTACATCTCTGAGACGTCTGCACGTCATATAGACCTCTGGAAGATGTCTGGAAGATGTGTATGATTTAGACTGGATGTACAACAGCTCTTTCGAAGATGTTTTTACACAGCGGATGTTTTCCAGATCTCCTTATCTTACAGATGTACCTGTGCTATCTGGGTCTGGTTGCTTCTGCAGTGAACTGAACCAACGCAAAAGCAAATCATCGTTTATTTCGCCAATAAACGCTTTCATCGGACGCACATTCACACTCATTTCCCTGCCTTTCAGCAAGGATTGTTGGGCATCACCTAATTAATATTCATGAGCCGATGAAGGTTCAAGTTCTCAAAGGTTCTTTATAAATAAAGCTTCATTTACCCCCTTGCACATTAATGTGAAAATCTCTCATTCAGCCTGGTGTTTACGTAGCGAGGGGGTCAGTTCAGTACTTCTTGGTGTTTCCAACACAGACCAACTTCTTGAGAACCTTGGAGCCCTGCGGGTAACAAACACACACACATATAAACATATATAGTCATACACACACACACTTAGATGAACACACATATATGCACTTAAAGACTCACAACATAATGTTCACTATTGTCACTAATGTTCATTATTGTCATGTTCACCACAGATTCTGTCCCAAATGACTCCTCAGACCGTAGGCGAGATAGATGCACTCCTGGGCAACAAGCCTCACTCCAAGAAAGAGTCACGTGCGTGAGAGAACGAGACGATTGCCGAAATACTTTCAGCCGGACAAAGAAAAGGAAAGCGAAAGGGGGAAACGACTGAACGCGGCGTCCCATCGCTTCTCTGCTCTCCCGTATATTACAACGCCTGCATGCCTTCTGCAACCTGCTTTCTGCCCATACCGCACCGCTCTCTGTAACCCAACTCAAATATCCAAACATACCTACAAACAAAACGTGCAAACTGCCGTCGGCCACCTCGCAGAAATGCGAGGAACGAGATCTTTCTTTACTTGGAGACACCAAAGTTTTTGTCTTCCAGGAGGAAGTCTTGCAGAAAGAGGAAATATAGGAGGCGAATGACGACTTCATGACCTCTCTCGCCCCTTTCCCTCACCAGTGGACGAGCTGTTATGAGAGAGCGTGTGTTAACTTAGGCATGAACGAGTGTTTGTACGTGTGCATGCAGTGACACTTCAAATCGAACCTCGATGTCCGGCGTGCACCTCAAAAACCAGACGCCACGTCTCACGGTGTGGACAGCGCAATAGCCGCTTGACGTTGCCAGATGTTTACGAAAGCTGCTTGTCGCATTTGTTGGGACGTGCGCTGTCTGTCGAGGTGCAGAAGAGCATGGCGGACTCTCCGGCGTGTGACAGGAACACGCAGCGACTGCAGATGGCTGGTTGGACACATCACAAGTCTTCCTCCGTTTCCCTCCTTTCCATCTCTCCTTGTGTTTACAATGGTGCACCTGTCCCTTTAAGAGAATCTGTGCAGTTGTAGGAGGGGTGTGTGTGTGTGTGTGTGTGTGTGTGTGTGTGTGTGTGTGTGTGTGCGTGTGTGTGCGTGCGTGCGTGTGTGTGTGTGTGTGTGTGTGTGTGTGTGCGTGCGTGCGTGCGTGCGTGTGTGTATATGTGTGTGTGGTGCCTCACAAACGTGTTCATAGCTAATTCCTTATTTACCAAAAAATGACTGAAACTCATCATTTGAATGTGACATTGTTATACAGTGACCTGAAAATGTATTTGGGCGCTTAAGCCACACATCACATCTTATGGTTTTTATTGTATTTGACCAAAGAATCCCAATTTTATTAAATTGTTACATTGTTACAATAGACGTTTGTTAGATTTGAAATGAATAATGACAGATATATTGTGAGAAAAGGCTCCGCATGATTTGACATCTCGCTTGAAAGTCCTGGTACATTTTAAGGCCACTCTGTGTGAAAATGAACAGAAATATAAAGGATACCTAAATATTAACATCCCATACTTTGTCATTTTAGAGACTTTTGTGGTAATGATATAATTTGGTCTTTTGGCATATTACTATGAGAACACTGCAGATGGGATTTTGGCCCATTTTTGTAGGCATACTTGCTCGAGGTCATACTTTGGCAAAGGGATTGCGGTTTTTGTTATTTTATTATAGTTTATTAAAAATTTAATTAAATTGATTTATATAGCAATGTAAACAGATAAATAATAAAATGACAAACTGCATAAGAAATTAAACTAAAAAATAACATGAAATATAAAAATTAAAGCTAATTCAAAATACATATATATTTCGACATATACAAAACTAAAATAAAACTGACAACAAAACTATTATAAGTCTGGTAACTTGTAACTGCAGACTAGTGTTCATGTGGACAGTTCAGGTCACTAACAGTCTTGTTCGCAATCTTTTCCTTATTTTCTGACATCGCTATACAATCTAATCAATAAGGATGCCAAAAGGTTTAAAAAAGGCAAAAAACAGTAGGCCTACACTGTAAAAAAAATTCTGTAAAAAAAAAAAAAAATTCTGTAAGCTGGAGAAATCGAAATATACATTAAAATATTTTTTTCCTGTAAATTACAGGATATAAGGATATATATGAAATTGTTTTTCTTGTAAATTTGTTGTATTTTTCCTGTAATTTTACGTTTTTTGACCGTATTTCAAAGATAATTAAAAAACAAAAAAATTGACATTTTACGTGGAAATCTGTAAAAAAAAGAAAGAAAATTTCTGTAAAATTACGTTTTGTTTTTTTACAGTTTATGTTTTGCATAAAACAATTTCACATGTAATCATTTATAATTGCAGCGCTTAAAAAGAAATAAAACTACATTTAAATGTTGAATATGTAAATCATTGAAATAAGAGAACCGGGTGTGAATACTTTTGCGAGGCATCATACATGTATGTTTGCGTGCGTGTGGAGCATGGCTTCTGTGGTCAGCGTCCTTTGCACTAAGTGGACAGTGTCATAATTTTATGATCATAGTTCACAAGTAGTCATGACGGTTAACATGACCAGAGAACTGTGCTAGTATTGATGTGTGTTTGACACACACACGCTGCGTCAGTGACAATGAAAAGCGAAGCACTTCACTAGTTTGTGTGTTTGTGTCGTTTCATGATTTCGAACAGGCACAGATGAGACTCCTGCACATTGGCTGGATTAAATTAATATTTACTGTCTATTTCATTTGGCCAACATTGTATATGTGCAGTGCCATACAACAAGGCTGTCCAATCCAACTCATGTTACACGTGTTACAGACAAGCACCGGCCTAGACTTTGTTCAGACAGGCAGAAAAAATCTGTGGTCTGTTTAGTTAAATCGTAATAAGATAACGTAAAATGATTCACTGGGTATTTACTTCACTGTCAAAACAAATAGATTTTATGACTTACAAAAAGATGTGCAGAAAGTTAACAAAAACAAATCAGATTTGAGTGCCGTTCGAACAAAGATTAGGACTTTGTTTGGGACAAGATTAGGAGAAAAAATGAACACAAAAACTTTCAGCACAGTAAACAGGTATAGACATTATCTGACCCTTCATTTATAAAAAATAATTTAAATTCTTTGAGTTCAAGTTAATGCCATCTAAATGTTTGACGTGGATTTTAGATAGAAATTGTCCTAAGACCAGTTTTTTAAGAGATAAAGGTTTAATGGTCAAACTGGGCCACTTTTACACGGGGTAACATAAATCCCTTTATTCTTTACTTGTAATGCAAATTTACCAGTCTGTATTCTCTCTAATGTCTCTTTGTGTTTATATTCCTCGATGACTTATGTAAGTATTGTACCTGAGTTGGTTATGGAAATATTTTTGGCATCTATGTTAGAAAGAAAAGGCTTTTTTTAAAAGACATGCATAACCATTAGCAAGACGGAACTATCATTAGTTTACAGAACTAATACATTTAGTGCACTCCCTCATATGGTGATTTTGCCTGAATATGTTAAAATTTACTGTCATGCAACAAGGGAAAAAAACGTGAAAAAGAAAAAAACTAACAAGAACAAGCCCTGTACTGAATGTATCTTGCTTGCCTTTAAAATGTGTGGAGAAAACTGTTGTCACATGTGTCATTTATATCAACGGCTACAGCATTTGCATGTTAAACATACCAACATACCACACGCACGCACACACACACACACACACACGCACACATACACATTAATCTTTGTTTAAGAATGCTGCACATAAACCCAGAAGACAGATGTGCATCACAGGTCACTCAATACAGAAATGTTAAAGGCATTTAACCACACCTGACAATCAGAGAGTAACTTGAAAGTCAGCGTTGTTTTTAAAAAGACAAGTCTATGTGGCTGAATATGAGTAACCGAGCACATTTGCAGAGACCCTCAGAGTATGTGTAGTTGGACTGCATTAAACAGCTGGAAGTTTAACACACCAGTGACTTTATTTAATACAAATAAATGTTACACTAAACTACTTGAACTTCTCACACATTACACAGATAGCTGAATATTCAGATATGTGTATTTTGTTGGAATGTGATCTTGTGACATCAGCCCTTGGGTGACATGACTGACCCAGTTCTTTCGCCAAGGCTTGGAAATGACAGAGAGTGTGTGGATAAATGTTTTTGAGGTATGTTGATTTTCTGTGAGATCTTCTGCACAACACTCACAGACACATTCACACAAACATTACTACACAACACACAAATTACTAACTAAATCATAGAGACAACACAGACAATCTATATTAAAGTTTTTTTTTTAAGTGACATGCATATTTTATGCCTAAATAATGACTAATAGGTATCAACAGTGTTGATACTGAAAATAAGCCCATCCATGTCATTATTTTCTTTTTAACATTTTAGAGACTTCAAGAGGAGATTTACAAACAAATAGTTGATAACAAATAGATTAAAGATACGCAAATAAATGTAGTGCCTGACAAAATTAAATTACGAATGAATGGAATGAGACACGCAAATTAGGTTTGTGCTTTCACAAAAATGTAAAAAATAAATTCACAAATAAAAAAATGAATTTGAATATAGGATACTAATATGTTTTATGTCTAAAATCTCTGTGGATCACATCTTGTGTATTTTTAAGCAATCATAACACGTTCTAACTTCAATCAATCAAATGTTACTTTACAATCAAGGTGATTGCATTTTAAAACACTTAAACAATGACGAGGCAAAACTAAAATAACCACCACAAACGAATACCAAAACAACTCAAACGTATATACATTTACGTTGTTCCCCTCAGACAACCAAATAAATCTCTTGCTGTTGCTTTATTCGAAAAAAAACAAAGTTAGCATTAATCTTAATAATCTATCCATAAAAAAATCTGACAAATCCTAAATATTTGTGTAAAAAAAACGTAACGTGTCCGAGAGACGCGTCACACACGCGTCACTTACGTGCTCGTCCCCGCGAGTGAAAGCTTACAGCTTATTGGTCGAAGGGCGTTGCGTCTAACGTGCGCGGCCCCCTCGAGTCACCTTGCTGTACTGAGCTGCAGCTGTGTCGCGTCGCAGCGGAACGGGGCGAAGAAGCGAAGGTGTCCTACAGAAAGCCCGACAAACCCCGCAGCCATGGCAGCCGCAGCGGACAAGAGGAAGCCCAAGACTTCACCCAAATCTATTAAATTCCTCTTCGGCGGTTTGGCCGGGTACGTATGCAGCTGCGCGTTTAGCCACGCAGAGGCTTCTATTGCATTGGTTTGATTTAACGTTAAACGGATTAACTGTTGTTGATAAGGGGTCGTTTATTGTTGTTTTTGATGGTTGACCTGTGCCGTTTGCGTAGCGTGTCGGGTATTTTTTACCTCGGTATTGTTGTGAAAGAAGCTACAGGCCCGGAGAAAGCGTCGCGACCATCTGAACTTCTCCGTTAAATGTCACGGACGCGCGCGGCATGTGATGCGCGGTCGTCCTGAGGGAATCGCTGTCATAATTTATAACGAACCTTCTTTTTTATTATTAAATCATTATAACACAAAACATATAATTAAACCTTAATAATCAGTTCTCATAGAAATATTCTTAATATGAGGCTATAATGTCAAAGTTATAATATTACACAAAATGCCACAAGAGCTAAAAACTCTTAAATGTAATGTCACAGGTGTTCATTTTATCAATTTTATGTTGCCCTTTATGAAGGTCACATTACAAGATTGGATTTTTGGCTGATTGGATCCATTTAACAGACCAACATTATTATACATATGCACAAAGTTAGACAAAAAAGACAACATATTAGTCACACTAATACACACTATTAGTTAAATTGCCATTTTCATGCTATAGCCAATATAGCCAAGGGGTTTCGATCAAAAATCGACTGATAAATATTAACAGCTGATAAATTGTTATCTATAAATGCTAGTGCTAGAAGACTTTGAGGGCAGCCAATTATGCTTAATGTGAAACGAGTAATGTGTGATAAAAATTTGGATAGATATCCCTCGAAAGTATTTTATTTTTAAGCATAATTCACTTTCCAATCGGGCTGTATTTTGTTAAATGGCAAGTGTTAAAGTCCCCGTGAACCGGAACTTGATCGTTTTTACTTTCGTATTCTGACACGTTTCCGAGTGAAATGGAATTTCAAATGAGAAAATTAGTGGGCGTGGCTTGCGTTTTTCACTGCGAATTGATTAGGTGTTTAAAAACAGCTGTTGTATTGATTTTGAAATGAAACTGGCAGCAGACTGACATCTGAAGGGGAGGAGTTAACGGATGCTCCGGCCAAGCCATCTAGTTTAACACTGGGTTCACACCAAATGCGAATTAAGCGTTTTGTGCTAGTAAATTACATACAAAGTCAATGCAAAGACGCGTGTAGTCGCAAACTTGCTGCAGGCGGTGCAAATGACGCAAATCGGGCGGCGCGGTTGCCGCAAACGCATGTCAATATCGTCTTCCGCGAAGGTTGAAAATATTTGTAATTTTGTGTCACTCATTCCCACGAGTAATAAAGAGCGTGGAACGTGATTGTTCGCGTTTGGTGTGAACCCAGCATAAGTCATTTGAGATGGATAGTCATTTCAGGGCGGAAGTGCATTTTCAGATTTTAACTGAAGATTATGAGGGTACATGAATTTTAAAAAGAAAACGACCCACATTGATAAGCTATTTACTATAAACGCTGCAATATTTGATGAAAAAATAAGAATTGTCATTATTACTTTCACTGGAACTTTAAATGTGTTACGGACACAAGTGCTTGCTATGAATGTAGTATAAGTGAGACAAAACAATCTTACTTGTATGACTTGTTTGACATGACCTAATAATGTGCACATTCCTTGTAGGCATTTGGAATAGGACATGCAGATGTATTTGACAGGCTGTATCTACATTTAATTACAGAAAAAAATGGAAATGTGAAAGGGTTTGGGCATGTTTAGACAAACATGAAACGGCACCCAAACACACTGACTGGGAGATGCAAACACAAGGCCCTTGAATCACAAGAGTGAACGTCATAACATGATCTTAAAATGAGCCAAACTCTAAGCACACTAGGGATGGGGCTTCAGTGAAAGGCTTTTATTAAAGAAACAGCCCTCCTATTGGATGTTCTGTCAGCTTTATCAGAACTTGGATTGAGATTTTATGTTAAAATTGTATTGAGAGGTTTTGTGTTCTGAACGAAAACAAAGGTTTGGATTTTTTTCCATTTTCCTCCTTTGATCATTTAGTACTACTAATCCTGTCAGATTTTTCGGCTACTGTAATGCAGGATTTCAACGTTTATAAATGTAATTTATCCAATCCACATTGTTTCTGATTCTCAGGATGGGGGCGACCGTGTTTGTGCAGCCTTTAGATCTGGTGAAAAACCGGATGCAGCTCAGCGGTCAGGGCTCCAAGGCCCGCGAGTACAAGACGAGTCTGCATGCCGTAGCCAGCATCCTTCGCAACGAGGGCGTCAGTGGCATCTACACCGGGTAAGAAAGCGAGACGTGCCACAGGTGTGATGAGGAAAATCAGATGTCCTGTAGATCTCTAGCCGCTAATTAGTAATGAAGAATGAATGTATACCAACTTTTCACAAGCAGAAAATGTCTCTTTCATTCCCATCTCGTCCATTGTAGACTTTCTGCGGGTCTGTTGAGACAGGCCACCTACACCACGACCCGCTTGGGCATCTACACAGTCCTGTTCGAGCGCATGTCTAAAGCAGATGGAACGCCTCCCAACTTCTTAATGAAGGCTTTGATAGGCATGACCGCTGGGGCGACAGGGGCGTTTGTCGGGACTCCGGCTGAGGTGGCGCTTATCCGAATGACTGCTGATGGACGGTACGGATGGAACTGCAGTTTTAGCAGTTTTTGAGTGAAAGAAAATCCCAAATTCAAGCTTTTGTGAAATGCAGAGATGAAATGTCAGTCATTAATATGAAAAACTATCTTTTCCAGGTTGCCTCCAGAACAAAGGAGGGGTTATACAAATGTCTTTAATGCCCTCATCAGGATCACAAGGGAAGAAGGAATTACTACACTTTGGAGGGTAAGTGTGTGTTTGTGTTTGAGGGTATGATTCTAAACAAACGTACTTTTGGGGAACATCCTCAATTGGAAAAACAGTATGTGAAAACATAAACATAGACAATTCAAACAGTTCTGACGTTGCATATACATTATGTTTTGGTTTATGTGTGATGTTTTCTGTTTATATATTCGCCTACAGTTTTGTTTGTGTACATGCTGTGTGTATTCTGTAGTATTGTGAAACTGTATACTGTAGTATGACGTGTGTGTGTTTGTTTGTGATTTAGGGCTGCATACCCACCATGACCAGAGCCGTTGTAGTGAACGCAGCACAACTTGCCTCATACTCTCAATCCAAACAAGCTCTCCTGGACTCTGGTACGAACGTTTTACGTCTTTTATCTTATCAGTTACAGTTTTGTGGTATCAGCCCTGCTGTAAAATCTAACTCGCATGTCCAGTCCTATAGGTGTGTACTAATGAGTAAATCCGTCAACTTTATATTGGAGTTTTATTTGCTAACTGCCTCTTATCTACAGCCAGTGTATGTGCATTTTGTTCTGAATGAACTCTTGTTTGTCTGCAGGATATTTCAGAGATAATATTCTGTGTCATTTCTGTGCCAGTATGATCAGTGGACTGGTCACCACAGCGGCCTCCATGCCAGTCGACATTGTGAAGACCAGGTACCATCAACACCCTTCTTTACATTTACGTTTTCTTTAGATGCTTTTATCTAAAGTGACTGGCAGTTCATTTAAGGCCTAAAAATGCACTAGTAACACTAATGAATAAATATGAATGCGTCACCTAAATGTATAATGCAGGTTTAATCAAGTGTATAAATGGTAACGTATTGCTTTCTGTTTTGAAAAGAATTCAGAATATGAGAATGATTGACGGCAAACCCGAGTACAAGAATGGATTGGTATGTTCTTTTTATCGCTCTCCTCATTCTGTTTAAGACACTGATCTCAGACAGCTGGAGTTGTGACCTTTCAGTACCGTCGCACTAACGTAGAGAGACTGAGAAATGAATAGGCTTCGAGTTTCAGGAGACCCAAAGACATTAGTATTTCATTTGTAGGTCTTGTAGAAAGAGTGACATTTGCAGTAAAAGTGTTAAGGTACAAAATGATATTTGTAAATATGCTAATACAATAGTTTTATTAAAGATATTATTTTTATTATGCAAACATAACTATTAATGTTGCTCTTACTGATGTTGGGGGATGTGGCTGTGCTTTTTTCCAAGTAGATAAGACAAGTTTGTTCGACAAAAGTTTGAATAAAGTCCCATAGCTCCCTAACACTTATAATGACGTGTGTCATATTAATGGGGCCAGAATAACAAAGAATCGCATTTTAATCTAGACAAGCCCCACTTTCCATAATCAAAATTATTGCTATAACTCTTCGGTGTTTTTCCTTGTCTTTCTCTGTAGGATGTGTTGGTGAAGGTCATTAGGAATGAGGGATTCTTTAGTCTGTGGAAGGGTTTTACTCCATATTACGCTCGCCTGGGGCCACACACAGTCCTGACCTTCATCTTCCTGGAGCAGATGAACAAGTTTTACAAGATCTATTTTCTTGATTCATAGATGGAACATTTGAGCCAGCAATGGACAGCACGAGTGCAACCCATTTCTAATGGGCCAGTGTGTATGATCGTCTGCAAACGCCATTTCTCAACATGCTGTTTTTCATCACATCACTAGAATAGTTGTTGGTTTTGAAGGCTGGTGATACACACTGGCTCAAGGGCGCTGCTGTGGTAACTGCGATGGACTCCTATTTTACAGACTGTAGCTGACCGACTTAAATCCTAAACTGGTCCTTTCTGTCTTCATGGTGTGAGGAGGGATCATTCACACCAGTTGTAAACCTCATTTTCTTTTTAAAGAATTATATTTATATAATTCCACTCCACAACCGTCACTCTTAAAGTTTTACAGTTCTCAAGCTTGACTGATGTGTTAACAGACGCTGCACCACAATTCATAAAACATCTCTTTAATTCCTTGAATTTGAACTCTTTTTTTTTTTTTTTTTTTCATAGTGTTTTTATTCATTTCCAGATGAACATTTGGTAAAATATTCACAAATAACGGGGTAGTGCAACAATGGTGGTCTACCGTAAAATACATTGTCATATAGCGGTGACCACCTGTGAACACTCGTGTAGACCCACCAAAAGTCCTTCCAAATAGGACAAAGGCTTCCTTAATAATTGTTAATTATTTCTAATGTTGAGCATAATTAACAGGTCATTGCGGTATAATGAAGAACACAAAGTGTGTAAAGGCCAAGGCCTTACCCAATGTATTAAAGGCGAGTTTAAGAACTTTGATCTCTGGTGATTATGATAACAACTGGACACGAGAATATTATTACTACACATTGATACACCTTAGTTTAGTTTTACGGATTAATTTTTAAATCGTAAAAACATTAAAGAGTTTACAGCTATAGGATTTATTAACTAGACAGCGTGTAGGGGAGATGAAAGCTTTCACAGCATTTTTACTCTTAGATTAATTATTGTATTGATGAGGTTTTTTTAAACTGTTTTAATGGTTTAAATGGCTATTTATGAATTAGAAATTTCTCTGAATTGGCCAAATTTCAGTGATATTCGGAAATATTGTGTAGTTAAAAACAAGATCATCTTTCAAACAAAGTTTATATTGTGACATTTTAATGAATAAGCTGCGTGTAAACATTTACGTTTTTGCATTGTTGCAAAAGTAAATACATAATAGTACAAGTTTGAAATCAGACAATTAAATTCATAAAACACAGTAGACAATCGAAGATTCCTTACCACTACTATTTTTAGTTTGTATTTTTACAGGACAAATCTGGTCTAAAATGCGATTATGTTCAGTTCATATAATTCTGAGCTCAATAATCCAAAATATTGATAGTTAAGAATAGATTTATAGGCCACAATGCCTTATAAGGTAAGGATACTTTATTATAGAAAAAGCAAAAGCTGTTAAGTCGACACATCTATTCAAAGAGGTTTCACAATACATTTAGAATGGAACCAGATGGCCTACTTTATTCGTCTTTTGCTTTTATTTTTTTCTTTACTTGTGCTCATACCAAATAACAAACTACATTTTTAATTACAGACAATAGCAAATCTGCATCCATGAATGTAAAATTTAGGAAGCAACAAAATCAAAATGTTTACGCAAATCAGACGAGCGTGGAAGCGCTGACGTCATTTTGAAAGCTAGCGATCTGACGACATTACCCACAATGCATTTTTGGAGCGAGTTTCCGGTCAAATTTACACAGTCCAAAGATGGCGGACCTCTTGGGCTCGATCTTGAGCTCGATGGAGAAACCTCCAACCGTTCACGACCAGGAAAGCCGGCGGAAAGCTAGAGGTAGAGAAATTCAAACTTTAAACCCAACAAATACAACGCATCGTGGCTTAGAAGACGGAACCGAGCAGGCGTGTTGGTTTTCGAGTAAAACTTGACAATTATCCGGACGCCCTCTGCGGCACGATCTGTAATAAAAACAACCAATCGCCGTCTCGGAAGTAAAACGTGCACGCGCATACGTCATCTCTGTATCCATTTACTGTTGTTGAAAATCCACATGACGTCACAGCTGGTTTGTTGATAGAAAACGAAATAAAAATCAGGGATGTTTGAGATAAATGTGTAGACTATATTTGATTGGCTTTTTATTCTCAGAATGATAATTATACAGCTATTTTGAATAGTACATTAACCCTTTGAAACCAACAAAAAAGTGCCGAAATGTATGTAGGCTAATGTAATTTTTTTTAGAGGTGATGTAAATAAATAAATTATAACAGCTGAAAACGCAATAAAATGTGTCTTTAGAATTGAACATATTAATTTAGAACGAATTTCATTCTTATCCAATTACAAAATGAACATTAACACAAAATGTATAAACATAAGCTATATAAACCTTAATATAGAACTCATAAATCATATGTAGCATATTTTTACAGAGGCTATAAACATCCAGTCAGATTTAAGATTTTTAAAGTGAACTCTTGAGATGGATAGTGTTCATTGTAATCATTTACTCTCAACCTTACCTTTACAATACAGAACAAGCAGCCAGGCTGAAGAAGATGGAGGAGGATGAGAAGAGGAAAAAAGCAGAGTTTCGAAAAAAGGTTTGACTGCCGTTCTCCTTTTGTCTCACACACTTGAATGGTGGTTTAAATCTGAAATAATGTTTTTTATTTCACTCATGTTTGCATGTGATAATGATAGAACACACCATACCATACGTGTTCTGTCACTCTGACATCATGTAAGGGATAATGTACGGTTGTTATCACAGAAATAAGCCCCGACAGTGTGATCACTGAAGGGGCTTATTTCGCGATAACAACCGGCTGCTTGTACATTCTCCCGCTTATTACACGGCTACTTGCCACGTGAGAAAAAAACCGGTCATGAAATGTGAATTTGAAATATTTTATTAGTTCATTTTTACCAAATGCAGACCTTAGGCGAGGAAAAGCTGTTTACTTTAAGAAAAACAACGTTCAAATGTCACGAACAGGCAATTTGGTTTAATCATTTGTAAATATAATGATATGTTATTAAAAGACATATTTAATTTATCAACAAAAACCTGTCAAAATGATTTGCTGCATCCGGGTCACCGTGTGTTATTAGTTTTGAGCCGTTGTTATCTGGGAATAACGAACCTGCAAATGTCGCGACTGGCCAATCAGAATCAAGCATTCCAACAAGCCGTGTTTTAACAAAAGGATCAAATATTATAGACTGTCCTCTGACATAGTAAGCTTTTGTTTATGAAAGGAAGTATGTTTTTTTTCAGATGGAGAAGGAGGTGTCACACTTTATTCAGGACAGCACGCAACAGAAGAAGAAGTATAACCCAATGGGAAAGATTGAGCGAAGCATATTGTGAGTTTCATGTCCCTTACGTTTTGTTTCATGTTAAATTCCATCTCTATCTATTCCCCAAACCCAGGGCTGTGGAATGGCTGGAGTCTATGGTGAATTACATTTTTTTAATAGTGCGTAAAATCATACCTACAAAATTCTACAGAAATATATGCTCGTAATGACTTTTGTTGGGCTCAATTTCCAGTTCTGCATTTAATCATCTTCACCTTCATCTGCTCTAGGCATGATGTGGCAGAGGTGGCAGGCCTGACCTCTTTTTCCTTTGGTGAGGATGAAGAAAGCAGATATGTCATGCTGTTTAAAAGGGTAAGCAGGTCTAGCAGACAAGTTCCTGTAAAAAATGTTTTTTTTACAAACATTTAAGCATGCTGTATTTCCCCTCTGTATTGTTGTTTATTGTTCTTTTGATTGTTTGGTGGTGAAGGAATTTGCACCGTCAGATGAGGAACTGGAGGCGTATCGTAAAGGTGAGGAGTGGGATCCACAGAAAGCCGAGGAGAGACGCAAGCTAAAGGTAAGAGGACATGTATACGGTCTTAGAAAAGAGACAGACACTAGATTAGTATAATTTTCCGAAACAGAAAATAAACAGATCTATGAAAACATATATTTTACAATCAGACGTCATCGATTGTTTTGAATTGTCTTACTGAGCATCTGTTGTTTTTGGCACCTTCCACAGGAGCAGGCCGCATTGGAGATGGAAGCGGCCAGTCGCACTCAGATGAGACCTGTCTCACCCAATTCAAACTACAGAGACAAATACAGCCATCTGATTGGGACGTCTGCAGCTAAAGACGCTGCCCACACTCTACAAGCCAACCAGTCATACGGCTGTGGTGAGTATTCAAACAACTGGCCTTCACTTCTGCTGTTGTCCGATGTACGTTTCCCTCATTTTGATCTCGTCTCCTATTCCTACAGTCCCTGTGGCCAATAAGAGGGACACACGCTCCATCGAGGAAGCCATGAATGAGATCAGAGCCAAAAAACGGCTGAAGAAGGGTGAAGAAGAGGCAGCTGGCAGTGGAAGTAATGTGTGAGAAAGATGTGTGTGTACATGAACAAGAATTGTTATGCACGGTAGAAGGGTTACTGGACAATGTTTTACTCTATAACAATGTTTTACATAAACTAAACTTTACCTGTGAGATTTAGTAAAGGTGAAATGTTATGCACATAATGGCAGTCCAGAACTGCAACTGTACTGTTCAAGGATTTTGAGTCTGTACCCTTCCCAAATGATGTGTTTTTAGAGCTTAAAATGAGCATAGTTAGAAATATTTGGTGTTTAAATGTATGAATAACTTTTCATTTTGGCCTGGTCATTTCTACTAGCTCAATGTTAAAAGAAACTTCTTTAGAATGTTTTTAGTTTCATTGCTAGCTGTGTTTCAGTTGCACAGTCAGGATATTTATTGCCTTTACGTATTTGTGATAGTTATAATCTAACGCCATTGCCATTTTAATCATTTTGTCTTGCGCATTTTAAATCATGAGATGGTTTTTCAATAAACAAGCAGTTGTTTCTCTTAACATTTGTTTAAAATTGTTTTTTTTTACTAATTTTGTTATATATCCCTTATTTAGATCTTTAGTATTGTTTCAGATTTTACAGAAGGCTTATATAAGGCTTATAATAAATTGGATTGCTTGATGGTTTTTTCTAATGTTAATTTAGGTCACAGAATTGTAAACAAAAAACTGTGAAAATGATTTAAAGCCATAGATCCGAATCGTTTTAGTTACTTTTAAAAACAAACTTTTCATTGAAAATTAAGTATATTTTGATTTTTTTTATTATATTAAGCATGTGTAAATGTCGTATTCATCATATAAATACTTTAATACGTTTGTCAATCCCCGGCAGTTTCACCGTAGGCCGCCAGGTGGCCCTCGAGCCCCAGATTTAGCAGCTCTCGCGAGAAGCGTAACTTCGCGTTTCTCGTTGGCCTCACAGAACCGTAAACAAACCGGTGGTCGTTATTCCAGGAAGGGACGAATCGACGAGCACTGTCCCATCGGATCGATGAGTTACAGGCTTCGAGAAGGAACTTTTTGAGAAAATAATCGCCGTGTTACAAGGAGCACGTTTGGAATAAAGGGAGGAGGCGGGCGCGAGACGTTAGCATTACGAGTGCTAATCCAGCTACCCGACACACAGTAAGTGAAGACAATCACAACGAGCTCTACATTACATAACAGACGACACCGTGGTGTTTAAAACAACTCGCATTAGTTCATTCAGAAACATTGTGGTGGAGCTGAGAACGGAAGGTAATTGTCTTCATGTGGAAATGGGTGCTTTTCTCACTTTGAGTTTTTGTCAGATACGAAGTCGCGACGACATGTGAACATTATCAATAATCATGAAAATGCAGTGAATGTTGAATGTGCAGTTTTTGTACTGTTAATAAAGTGACACAGATTGCTAGATAACACTCGTTTAGCTGGTTTATGAGGTGACATGCATGTGCTGACAGAACTGCATGTGTCAGCACGAGAACACGCATGTAAAGCACGAGAGTGCCATAAACAATGCATCTTATGTCTGCAGGGATTTTCAATAAACTTATAAAAGTACTCAAAGTTAATAATTAAAATTTCAACTAGAAATCCTCACTTTTTTTACATAAACATTCTACATCATCAATGCCCTCATAGATCATAACTGTATTTGCTTTATTGTTGTCAACATTCGCTGGCTGATGTTTATTGTTGCGAAACTGTAGGTTGGAAATGTTATGACATTTGAAAAGCATATTCTATGTTTAGATCGATAGCCATCTTTGGAAAGTGGTTAGACAGGTTGACATGATATGATAATAACATTAGCATTCAACATCAGACATGTTCAGTGGATGAAAATCTCTTGCTTGCCCTCCACCCACGATACTCAGTCTTAATGCAATATAGGTCACCCAAAAATGAAATAAATCATTTACTCACATCCTTATGTTGTTCCAAACCTGTATGACTTTCCTCTGCTGAACACGAAAGAAGATATTTTGAACAGCGTTGACCATCAAGCAACGTTGACCCCCGTTGACCTTAATTGTATGGACACAAAACCACTGAGACAAAATATCTTCTTTTGTGTTCGTATGCAGAATTATTATATCTAGGTAAACAGTCCCTTTAAAACATGTCGGATCATCAGACACACCCAACAGGCATGGACATGTCTTATGTATCGCCATTTTGTCACAGAATTAAATCATGGAATTTAAACAGTTTCACATCCCACATATTTGTTAGGCGTCGTTTTTGGAGTTACACCCGTTTGGTTGAACAAGATGGGGATCGGGACAAACAATCTTTTGCATTTGAAAGGGGCTTGATCTCTCTGTGAATGTGCCAATTCTTCCACTGGTTGGTTTCACTTCCTTGAGGGTTAATGACTCATCAAAATACCAGTTTCCTCTCAGTTTAGCAGTCCTGGTTGGTTAATTATTTCTTGGTAAGATGAGCTTGATGGCACTTGGATTTGACGCGTTTATAGGAGGACAGGGTTTGTGTTTTAGAAATGCTTTGAGAAAAACTGCAATTAACAGGGATGCAAACTAAATGCCCCTTTCTTTATTAAAGGTAAGTCAGGTGATTATTAAAATATTCTACATTTTAACCATTACAGTCACTCAAAATGGGTATTTTAAGGTTAAATGTTAGAATCGAAACATTTAAAAATGAATGAACAAAAATAGCTGTTAGTGAAGTTACCATTGCTGTTTGAGGGATCAACAAGAACGTTTTTTCCTACCCTTTCCCCTTAGATTTGTGTACGGCAGAGGAAATATTTTTGTATTAAACAAGCCCATAGACCTTCATCCTCAGCTGTGCAGCTACTAAAACTAAATCTTATGAGCCATCTCAAATACATTTTTATCCATTAAATTGTGTTTATATGACATATAGAGAATTTAGAGATTGACAGTAGTGACTTTACTAGTATGAATTCCCTCATGCTTTCTGTTTTCCTGCTGTAGACGTGTTCGTTATATCGTTTATCTCAGTTGGAAGAGTTGTTAAAGTGCTGTTTGTCTCTGTAGGTCTTCAGTGTAATTCAGGATGGTGTATGTGGGGACTGGACTGGGCGTATTGGGCCTTTTGGTCTTATGCTGCACTCTGGCTCCCTCTCCTGGACATGCTTACATCTACGCTGTGAGTGCCTGCTTTCTAGGCCACTAGTGTTGCTTTTTTTTTTTAAAGAATTTTGAGCTTTTTATGGTGGAAAAAGTTTGTTTATGAGATTGAGATTTCCATGCATTTATGTCTGATGATATGTTATTAAACCAGGCGAATTATGAGCCGGGGGTGAAGTTTACAGTTTTGCGATGACCGTGTATCGTCATCGGTCGCTGATGGCTTTTTTTGTTCCATGCAGCATTATAGTAACATGACCTCCATGCTGTTTGAAGATCTTCCTGCTCTCTTTGGCTCTTCTCTGCCAAAAGATGGACTAACGGTAATGATCACTTTTCAGGTCAAATGATACAATATTGTGCAATGTATCGAACTGCATTTGAGTGACTCTGTCTCTCTCTGTCTCAGGGTATCCTTGTTGAAGCTCGTCCTCAGAACGCATGCACGCCGATAGATCCCGCACCTGTGTCACCCACACCATCAGATCCCAACAGCACTACCAAATACATCGTCCTCATTCGCCGCTATGACTGTAACTTTGATATCAAGGTTGACGTTGTATTTAATTCAATAAATATAACTCAAAGAAAGGAAAAGGATGTGCTAAAAATAAAACTTTACATTTGAAATGGAAAAAATGAAGGCAAAAAAAGGCCAGCCGTTTCTAATTATGGGCAAGACTATGTTTGTTCATTGTGTAATGACTTTTACTGAATGATGTTAGTTTTTGTGTCGTAGGTGCTACATGCTCAGCAGGCCGGTTTCAGTGCAGCTATAGTACACAACATGTACTCAGATTCACTCCTCAGTATGGGCTACAGCAACGGTGAGAGACGCACGGAGAGAGCTCGTGTTGAGCACCTTGTTTCATTAATATTGCTTATAGTAAAATCATAGTTTGAGATGTTAGTTATAAGAAACTAATGTTGAGACTGTCTGTTTGATGGTGTGTTTTTGTTTAGACACCATTGCTAATGAGATCGACATTCCCTCTGTGTTCACAAGTTTCTACGCCTCTCAAATACTGCGCACCTTCATCATACCAGAGAAAGGGTGAGAATAACATGCATAGCCTACATTTGTTTTGTACAGAAATGAATTCAGAGGTGCAAATTAATTTAAGTAGACTAATTTCATTAGTTTGTGAATACATGTTGCTTAGGTGCTGTTTTCAAGTTTTGTTCAGACAATCGTCATTAGCATCTTCAGGATTGTTTGTGTGAGTAATGTGAATTCTCTCTGCTACAGGGCTTTTGTGATTCTCAAACCAGAGTTCTCCTTCCCTCTCTCATATTATCTCATCCCCTTCACTGGAGTGGTGGGCATAATCATCCTCGTCATGGTCATCATACTGGTCAGCACATGTCTTATATGCTTTGGATGTTATTTTGCATGAATATTCTAACAATAAAATAATATTTTGTGTATGCGAGTAAATGAGCAAGTTTATATCTGTATGACGTGTGAAGGCCGTTCTTTTATTGCGCTCGTCTCACTGAAGCATGTTGTGGATGTTTGTGTCCACGGAACATCGCTGGAAAATTGGAACCTTCACTAGAATTGCTGAAATAACCAGAATCATGAATCAAGATTAAATGTCTGTAAATTCAGTGGGGCTGATGATGGTTTGTACTTGTGTCGTTCAGGTCGTCAGGTGCGTTCAGCACAGGAAGAGACTCCAGAAAAACAGACTATCCAAAGAACAGCTGAAAAAGATTCCCACGCACAAGTTTGTCAAAGGTGAGCCACGGGGACAGCTTGAAGTTTTACTTTTTTCTCTAACATTGGTGTATCACAAAACTGATCCCAGAATGCACTGTAGATTTTAACAAAGGAATTCTGAGCGATTCTTCTGTGTCCTGTTTTTTTTTTTTTTTTTTTATTTTAGGCGATAAGTATGACGTCTGTGCCATTTGCCTGGATGAATATGAAGAAGGAGATAAATTGAGAGTTCTGCCATGTTCGCACGGTAATTGAGCCGCTCGACCTTCTGTGTGTTTGCATGTATTTGCATTTAATGATGAAAAGTACAGCAGCAAAAAGTACGTGGAGGTTTTGTGTGTTCAACGAAACTTTTGACAAGCGAGTGACCTATGGATTCTCTTCGATTACTCACATTTTATCACTGGAATAAGTGTCATTAATTTGAATTTATAACACTTACAACTGCTTTGAAATGCACAAGGAACTTGTCAAATCATTTCACACAATTATTGAATGTCATCGGCTCTTATGCTTTGGACCCTTTTCTCTTGCCGTAACTTTTTATGGTATTGTGTTCTTTTGCCATGGTAAAGTGAAGTTCTCCATGCTTTGGAACACTAACCCAACGAATCAATAATGACATTTCATTTTGACCATTTTTGGTATCGATGTTAACTGATTTGATCAATTTGTCATTTATTTGTTCGATTTCAAAAGTACCCTAACGCCATTCGTACTGTACTTTGTACTTTGGTCCCGTCCTTTAGCCTACCACTGCAGGTGTGTGGACCCCTGGCTCACCAAAACCAAGAAAACCTGTCCCGTGTGTAAGCAGAGGGTTACCCGTTCCAACCTGGAAAACTCAGAATCTTCCGATTCCGACGAAGAGGCGGGGCCACGTGAAGCCAATGAGGAAGAGGAAGGAACAAGCGATGCGGACTCCGAGCGCACCCCTCTGCTTCGTCCCTCCAACCCTGCGTCCCCCTCATCCTCCAGCCCGCCTCCCACTTACTCCTCCACGGTAACGACAACCGTCGCCACGGTGACAACCTCAGCTCAGTGCATGCAGTGCGACGTCCCCCTCCTGGGCTGCGAGGAATACTACTCACCTGTAGAGGACACAGACGAAGGTGATGAGGATGAGGAGGGTCAGGCCTCAGATAATGACACCACAGAGCTGATTGGAAGAGGCGCTGTAGGAGTCTGAGAGGTTTTCAGTAAAAGCAACCCTTTATCTTGTCGTTTTGGGTGTTACTAGGTTGTGTTTTCTCACAACAACAAATCTTTACTTTCACAGCGGTGGGAGCTGAATGGGTGAAAATAACACCCTTTACTCATTTTGACACTTAGCTCCAGTCCCACTGTGACACACACCCGCACCACTTTTAGGTAGCTGGTGTGACCGACACTACACTTCAGATGTACGACAAATTTATAGTTTCTCACACAAAGTTGTTTCCAACTTTTCACATCGGTGTGGTTTAATAAAGTTTTCCAAATTTGGGCCCATGTTCGGATTGGAGTTAATGTAAAAACTACTTGGGGTAGTTTCGTTTGCTCACTCTCGCGTCGTTCCAAAGCTGTATCGTTTTGCTATCTCCTGTGGAACACAAAGGGAGAATTTCTTTTGCCTAAAGCTCTCAAATCTCATTGACACTTTTGTTTTTCAAACGTGCATCATCTCCATCCATTATGGTTACATGCTGCAGGTTTGAATAATATGCAGAAGCGCAGGTGACATTTTGAGAGCTGTAGCGAATGGGAAGATAATCACTGAGTCTATTTCATGTTCCACCACTGAAAAACAAGTCATACAGGTTCGGAACAATATGAGGGTAAGGACAATTTTCTTTTTTTGATTGTTTTTGGTGAGCCATTCCTTAAAGTTGGTGGTTCGTTCCTAGTCACCATTAATGTGCAATACGGACAGGCTGCCAGTTTGTAAATTAAGAGTTGTATTTCCTTTACGTATTCACCAATGCAGACTTCTGAGTTTGCGTCTTTAATAACCAACTTATTTTAATGATCTTTTTTTATTGAAAAAACTCATGCATTGATCAAATCCCCACCGACAAACTCACAGACTGTCGCTCTATGTTTAATACTATTAACCATACTAGCTGCTTTTTCAGTTTGCTCTCTTCATGGCTGACAGTAAATAGACTTCATGGCAATGTTTATACTTGTTTTCAAACATGTACTGTCTTGTTAGATTTTATGTTTCATCATAAATGAATAAGAAATGTTTAGTATAAACTAATGGAACCTGTGTCTGTTTTCCCCCAATCATCATTTAGATCAGAGTCTATGTAAACATTGAGTCCTGCGTTCTAATTGACTTTGTTGATGATTGATTTAAGACTGTACTATTGCTGCCATAAAGTCCATTTTAACTCTATACAGTGTCGAGTTGTCGTATTGTGAGCCAGTTTTATGCTTATCTCTTTGCATTTGAAAAAAAACCATATAAACTGATATATTACAGAAGCGTAAACAGTAACAAACGCAAGAGTTTGTGCATGTACCAAAACTGCCCTACATCTGAATGACATTGAGATATTGATCTGAACTTCTGTGTTATGGGTGTATAAGGGGGACACATTAGTTATGGTTAAACGGTTATAAACCAGTGTGAATGAAACATGCAGTAGAGGAAATATACTGGGTAAAATAACATTCATATTTTTATAGTATCTGTAATAAAACATTTGTGTATTCCGAGATATTTAGGAAAGAAGTAAAGAAACTGTTATATCTACCACTTGAAACTCCTTAAAATTCTTGTATTCATAGTAGCTAGATAAAGACAAAAATATTGGATAAACAGATAATGTAACGTGTATGTATCACAGTGTAACAAATCTGAATGTACCCTGACCTGGCATTTATGAACAAAAGCACAGTTTTGTTTAAAGTTTTTATAATAGTTGCCATACTGTATACCTTTGCAATTTTACTAACTTCCTTTTTTAGTTTTAGTTTGGCGGACAGAATTGACAAAAATGTGTTTGAAAGTAGTATACAAAAATACATCCATCCAGAGAAAACATATTTTTGGGGATGTATAACACTTTGTAGTTATATGAAGAGTTCCTTGGCAAAAACAATGTTTTTTATTGTGCATTCCAAATAATATCCATTAAACTGCAGTTGGTTTGCGTTGCTTAAGTAGCTAATGAGAACTTAAAAAAAATACAGTTTACAAACACAAAAGACAATAAAAACATGATTTTTAATTTTTTCTAAAAGACGGAGTTATCTGCTTTTGCAAAGAAACTCTTCATATAGGATACTTTATCATTTTATAAGTTTTGATCGATGATAATGTGCCATTACAACCCTGCGTCTCATTTTATTAAGACACACATGCACAAATCTCATTGGTTCTCACTGTTAAAATCCCCAAATAAAATCCCGGCTCCTGCAATCTGATTGGTGCACTGGTCTGTCCATTAACATTCTAATCCCGCCCTAACACAGCACGAAGATCAGCAGAACAGCCCGACGCTCCGTCTCATCTGCCTAAAAGCGACTTTTGGTAAGCGAAAGTGTTTTAAAATACATTTGTTAAACTCGACGAAAGGTGTTTTTCTTAGATAAATATTTGTTTCCAATGTTTTCATGTCTGTTTAAATCCGAGGTCGCGAGATTAAAGGTGCTTTATAATAAACTCTCGTGCAGTTGCTTGCGTCACTCCTACGATACAGCTCGTCATTAATGCAATATTCATTTCTGTAGATTTCAAATAGCAGTCCTCAACTTCATTATGAATAGGAAGCATATGTTTGTCTTTGTCCCCAACAAAAAAAGTGATGTTGGTACAGTTCTTTTAGATGGTGACTGCATAGTAATTTACTATAGTACTAACTGTTAGGAATATTTATGGGCCAAGTTATTTACATGATACGGTGATGTACTACTTAAAATAATATCTCTGTGTTCCCATCATGGTACTGTAAAAAACAACATATTACCATTTTTTAGAAAAGAACTATGTGATAAAAAGTCATTTATAACTAATGTTACATTTTATTTTATATTAGTTCTACATTCATTGTTGCAAGTTTATGTTATATAATCACTTACACTTTATTGATGTTTGTTAGGTTAGATAAAAAATACAAATTCATGTTCATGTTACTTCATGTGCATCATGTAGCCTACATCACCTATTGTTAACCAATTCAACTTGTGATTTTGAAAACGAATTTGTAAATGTACCTTAATTTAACAGGCTAATTTAAATTGTAAATTATCTGTAGGAGAAGCTGATTTTCCTCATTTGTTTATTCATTAACACATCATTAGGAATGACTCTGTAGGTGCAGTGTATAGTGAAATAAAACACTGTGAAAGTCATTGATTTCTATTTGCATTAATGGACCGCTCGACAGCCCTTCCTGCCTCCCGATTCGTTGCTGATGAAGAGATGCTGACTTGCTCTCAGCTTCTCTTGAAACCTGAAACGCAACTCTAACCATTCTGAGATAGAAAGCCTGACCTCAGAACTGCTTTACATATCCAATAACTGTAACCATAGCCTAAAATAAGCAACATTCCTGCACTGAACATTACAGTAGGTCATATGTAGCAGTGTTGGAAGGTCATGTGACAGAGTGCAGTGCTCTGTGTGTATCTGTGTGTCTAATAACTTAATCCTGAGAGAAACTCCGCCCCCTCTATAATCTTCTGGTGACAGATAGTTACAGAGCTGCGTAGTACAGCATAAAGCCAACATAACATGTGGAAGCTCTGACGTTATCACGGAAAGTGCTATAGATCTATAAAACCTCTGTGATGACCTCACCATGTCTCCACAAAGGGATCGAAGCTATAGAGGATGAATGTATGGAACAGTGTTGGGTGTAACTAGTTACTAAATCATTAGTTACTGTAATTGTAACTCTTATTTTTTCTGTAATCTAATTACAGTTACTTCTGATGTAATTGAACTAAATACTTGACACGACATCAAAATTATAAGTCTAACTTTAAAATGTATGCTTAAATGTAGCTATCCTTCTCACATTTGTATACTTTGGTCAGTTAATAAGAATATTTTACGTAGTTATTTATTATTTGAAGAGTTTGGTTCCAAAATGAAAAAAAAATGTTTTTTTATTGTGCATTCCAATTAATATCAATCAAACTGAAGTTGGTTTGTTTTGATTTAAGCCGTAATAACTGTGAAAATACAGCTAACTAACACAATAAAAACATAATAAAAAAACATGATTTTAAAATATATATATATTGATGGCACTGGCATGTTCATTGATGTAAAATTGTCTTTTGAGAGATGAACTAATCATTTTGAACAATTGACAGTCTTTTGCAGGTATTCCATGATGTTGTGCTGTTTGTATGAATTGTTTTGAGCAATGCACCTACTATTTTGCAAATTTTAAGAATGATTTGAGAAATGCACCAAAGCGACTGAGAAAAACTGTAAACATGTGCTGGTGTGTGTGTTTACAGGTGCTCGTGTGTGCTGAGGTGGAGACATGCCGATGATAAAGAGAAACATTGAGCCGAGGCATCTGTGCAGAGGAGCTTTACCAGAAAACATCAGCAATGAGCTGGAGTGTGTGAACAACAACACTCTCTCTGCTATAATACGCCAACTCAGCAGCCTCAGTAAGACCGCTATTCTATTACTCTATTGTTTAATATTGTTTATTGTCATAATAAAATCGTAATATCCAAAATCCTTGTCCTTGTGGGGACATGTTTTGGTCCCCATGAGGAAACAAGCTTATAAATCATACAGAATTAACTTTTTTGAAAATCTGAAAGAGCAGAAAGTTTAGTGTGATTGTTAGGTTTAGGGGTAGGGAATATGATATACAGTTTGTACAGTATAAAAACCAGTGCGTCTATGGAATGTCCCCATAAAACATGGAAACCCAACATGCGTGCGTGTGTGTGTGTGTGTGTGTGTGTGTGTGTGTGTGTGTGTGTGTGTGTGTGTGTGTGTGTGTGTGTGTGTGTGTGTGTGTGTGTGTGTGTGTGTGTGTGTGTGTGAGTGAATCATTTATTCATGCTCATGCCATCCCAAACCTGTATGACTTTTTATCTTCTGCTGCTATTTTGAAGAATGTTGATTACCAAACAAAACTGACTGACCTCTGTTGATTTCCATGATATGAACACAAAACGACTAAAACATTTCCCAAAATATCTTCTGTTCTGTTCTGTTCCACAGGTCTTCCACCATATACAGGTTTCTGATGACATGAGGGTGAAAAAATGATTATTTTTGGGTGAACTATCCCTTTAATATGACAAGGAAAGACACTAAAACAAGTATATATGTTATTTATTGAGTTTATAGCCAAAACATCCCAAAGGAATTTTAGCCATTTCTTACGTGTAAGCATTCAACAAAATCATCTAAAACTTTTCACATGTTTTTTTTTGTGGCAGACGTTGTCATAGTTACAATCAGCAAGGTTTTCAATGTGGCATGTTTCCCTACACACACACACATAACAAAACAGCTACAAAAGAGGACATGTAAGTCTTTTGTTCCACACAGTCATTTGGTGATTGAATCGCACATTTGAGCGTGTGAAATCTCCTCTTTTAAACATGATATCTAGTGTCAAGTATAGGGTTTGAGGCCTGTGAGGATGCTGACACTTTACTTCAGGGTGTTGTCTCTGTAATAAAATTACTGTGAGACGCTTTGAATAGAAGAATTCGATTCATCTTTTTCTCACGTAAGGTACACATGCAGAGGACGTGTTCAGCGAGCTGTTTAATGAAGCCAACACCTTCTACCTGCGAGCAAACTCTCTACAGGACCGCATAGATCGCCTTGCCATCAAGGTCACCCAGCTGGACTCTAATGTGGAGGAAGGTCAGTCAAAGGTCAAAAGTCAAAAGTTATGTAACAGTATGTATGGGATAAAAGACACATGCATTTGCTCTGTTGAATAAAACACTATCATTTTCAACTGAACTGTTTCTTTAAACTCTGAATCTGCGACATGTCCCACATTTTCAGATGAAATAAAACATTTTAACAGAATATTTCGTGAATGTGTTTACAAGTAATTCATATGTTTCAGATAAAATTGATAGTTACATGGAATATTCTAGGTAGGGCCACAGGGATCAGTTTTAGGCCCTTTCCTTTTCTCGCTGTACATACACTTAGTATTGCTATACATTTTTGCTATAAATTTGATACACATATTTGCTTAAAAGAACCATTGTATTAACTGTCGAAATACAAACATACTGTTATTTTAGCAGTTAGTATTATCAAGATAGTTCACCAAACCACAGCATCATTCAATACCACTTAATGTTTTTTTTTCCGTAAAATGTTACTTCTGAGTGATGTGTAATGATCTCTGTGTGTTCTTCACTGCCACAGTTTCACTCCAGGACATTAACATGTGTAAAGCGTTCAAGAGCTCTACTGTTCAGGACCAACAGGTGGTGACAAAGAGCAGCGTTCCAAAGCCCATGGCTGAGATGTACAACACCTGTGATAGACCACCACCCCTCAGCATACTCTCTGCCTACAGGTGTGTGCGCTTCTCTGTTTTCATGACATTGACATTTCATTATAAAGCAATAGAACTGAACATTAAGGTGTGTTTTGTTTATTTCTGTGGTTTTGTTCTGTGCAGGGATGACCATGTCGATGGGATGAAGTTCTACACGGATCCCTCGTATTTCTTTGACTTGTGGAAGGAAAAAATGCTTCAGGACACAGAGCACAAGAGAAAAGAGAGGAGAAAACAGAGGGTATTTGCTGTGAATGTTCATTTAGAGTTTATGATCATTTTGAGTTAAGAGCAGGTGGGCCTAAACGTTTGAGTTTTTCTTTGTGGGCTGAAACACTCATAGCATGTCAAGAATGTCATATTTCACAGAAAACTTATTTTTGCCTTTGCCATAAGAAAAATGAGATTTCTTTAATATCTCCGTTATTTCTCTTAGACATCAATGAGATTAAATGTAGAGCAAATGGAAACCTTTGTGAAGTCTCATCTGTGTCTCAGATATTTCTCCTGAGAAAAAGAGCCAGAAATCTCACAGATGTGTCTGTCATTAGAGTTTCAGAAGAGATGTCAACAATGTGTCAAACTGAGCTCAGATTTGTCAAGTCTGCAATCAAAAGTCAATATTATTGAAGATCTCAATAAGCACTCAAACATTTCTCATCAAATTGACCCAAATCAAGATTATTTGATCTCTACAATCTACGTTCATTTTACAGTTTACACTGACCCTGTATTTCTCTTATTCTCTTTTATTGATATACACACACAGGAGCAGAAGCATTGTGTTGATGGTACGCTGCCACGTGAGGTTAAAAAAGTGCGTAAAGCTCATAACCGCAGACAGGAGTGGAACATGATGGCATTTGATAAGGAGCTGCGCCCGGACCACCGTCATCATCATCCACTACACAGGGATCTATCCTCTGATGGTGTGCTGTCTATGGAGGGCAGGTTTGTTTACATGCTACACTTAAAGGGACAGTTCAGCCAAAATAAAATTGAGTATTTTTGGGTGAACTATTTCTTTAAGAAACTCTCCATTTATGGAATTCACCCCTCATAACCCTGTTTAATTTTGTAAAGTTAGAGTTTACAAATACAATTGCATATTTATATAAAGAAATAATCTTTGTTTAGCATTATGGGAATACTTCACCCAGATACCTGTTTGAAAATATCTCTCATAACCTTATGCCATCCCAGATAACTTTCTTTCTTCAGCTGAACACAAACAATTTATATTCATTTTATATATACTGTATGTACAGTAATATATCACTGCTGTCCTTCTCTAACCTCCTAAATCCATATTTCGTGATTTTTATTTTTTGCCATAAATCATTATTATTAGTCACCCTCTATGTTTTTCAAAGAGCTTGTCAACTTTGAAAACACAGTATTTAATCATTTAAATGTACATTGTTTTTTCATTTCCTGAAAAACAGCAAATTTGGACATCCAAGGTTTTGGAAGGAAAGCAACGTTATATAAAATGTATTTATTAATATCAACAACTTAACTTTATTTCATTTTTCATTTCATTTGTATTTCATTTATTCATTTATTCATTCATTATTCATTCATTATTCATTTATTATTCATTCATTCATTCATTCATTATTTTATTCATTTATTTATTTATTTACTTTTTATTTTATTTTATTAAAAATGAAGTTGTGTTATCTTATATGGGGGTCAACATGGTGAAGCTCCAAAAAACACATCCCTTTTTTTAAGCTTTGCTTACAATTACATTTTTGTTTAACATTTTCATTTCAATTTTCATTTTTGGTTGAACTATTCTTTTAATCTCCTTCTTAATAGACAACACGGTCCAAACATCCCTGACCATCCAGTTCCAGTATGTCACGCTGGGGCGCGGGCCGGCCACGCAAACACACGGGTGGAGGCATCATCCGGTGCAAACGGAGGGATGGAGCATGAGTACCACAGCATCGGAGGGCCTGTAGGAGTGGGTGTAGGTCCTGCTGTGGGTTATAGAGTAACACACCCAAATCCTCAACAGTACCTGTCTCCTGAAGGTGGAGTCAATGCAAACATCACTCTCCCACCGGTGGATTACAGGTAACTGTGTGTCTCCGCTAGAGAATCATTTCCTTTTTTTAATCCCTGTTTCTCACTCTTTCTCTTTCTCTGCTTTAGTCTGATGGAGTATTATGCCAGTTCAAGGCCACTGTCTCCTCCTGTTGGTCCCATCATTCCATCTCCACCTCCAGCAGGTCCAGCCCCTCTTCCTCCTGGACCAATTGCCTCAGCCGCACGGTATCCTCTTCCGCCTGTTCCGCACCCAGGACTGGTTTTAGCCCCTCCTCCTGATGGTCCGCCCACGCCTCCGGCTCCTCCTGTACCTTCACGTCCAAAAGCATCTGCGGAAGGACTGAGACCAAACCTGCAGCCTGTTACAGACGTCCGCAGCGACCTGCTGTCTGCGATACGAATGGGTGAGGGGTCGAAATAGCCATCAAAAGACATCAGTCTGTGAGATAGAGGTGTGTGCTGGTGTTCATCAGTGTTGTTTTGTGTTCAGGTATCCAGCTGAAGAAAGTTCAGGAACAGCAGAAACATCAGGCAGAAAGAGAGCCGGTGGGGAACGACGTGGCCATGATTCTGTCTCGCCGCATCGCCGTGGACTACAGCGACTCCGAAGACGACTCAGACGTCGATGTGAACGACTGGTCTGACTGATAACGTCCAACTGAACACACAAAGAACTCACCAGTGCAAACTGTGCATAAATGACTGAAATGCTTGAGCAATAGAAATAACGGGGCTTTGAACAAACTAAAGGGCCAAACATCTGTTTTGTAGGACGCTAATCTCTAAAAGATCTGCAAAGGTATTTAGTTGAAATCTGCAAACCAAAAGCACATTTTTCAAGATGGTCGTTCAAGAGCTGCTCTCCTTTCTCCCTTAATCCCTTATAGCACAATCATTATGTAATAATCTGTTCATGTCCTTTATATTACCTTTAGTTTAATTCTATTTTTGCCCTTCATCTTGTAACAAGAAAATGTGTTTTCGTCTTTCCTGAGCCCAAGAATCTTGTGGAGTTTGACTTTTTGTTCATTTGTAGTTTCTGTCTAATAAAATCCTCCAAACACCTGAGATTTCTGGAGTAATACATTCTGATATTTTCAGTAGGGTCAGGATGATTTCAGACTGGCAGTCTTGAATATTGCGATGTAAAAAGAATGTGTTTTGCCAATAATACAACAAGACAAATTATGATGCCCGTTTATTGAAATAAAACAGGTAAGAAGAGAAGGGATATGCTCCGAATTGTCAGAGCTGTACAATAAGAACAAACCTAAATACATGATAGAAAATTATCCAAAGGATTTAATGTATGGTCTAAATTTATAAAAGCGAGTTATCGAACATTGTAGAGCATTGAGCGCTCTTAAAACCTATAGACGGAATGCACTGAAAGTCGCCAGAGATGAGAACGTCTGCCAAATGTATTTTTTTAATCAGTATTCTTCCTACCAGCTCCAAACTTTGCTTAATAAGGTTTTTTTATGAGCCATTACAGCAGACTCTTCCAGAGTCAATGAACTTTGAACTTACATGTTTTTTATTCCTCAGTGCAAACTGTGCAAAATAAGTAGGCAGCAATTTAGAAGTCAGATTTTAAATTGATTCATTGATGGACCATTCCAGAATGCCATTACTCCTTATTATTTGCCATATGCTTTCACAGGAAAATGATTCCTCACCTTTAATGGAGATTCCTGATGGAGTCCTCTCTGGGGTAAACGCATCAATTAAATAAAGAGCACAGGGGTAACTGTAACGGCTAGTTTTGGTTTGTACTCGGAAACCTGTGACAGTCATATCTGTGTGTCAATGAAATGTATAACGTTTATAGCATTAAAATGCAAAAGATACAAAGATGGTAATCGTTTGTAACACTCTGTGTCAAGCACAGTGCACGTGAACAGGTTAATACACAACACGCAAGAGAAACAAGTGGATACTGACAAATATATTTTAATGTTGCTCGCGGGAGGAAAACAATGATTGTCATTTTTGCTTCCCCAAAAAGAGATATTACTGATAACAACAGCAATCTGTGATATTCGTATCAATTGAACAGCGGTTTTTAATAATATTTTAAGATATTGCTTACACTACATTTACGCATTCGGCAAACGTTTTTATCCAAAGCGACTTACATTGCATTGTACTATACATTTGCTTCTGACTATGTGCAATCCCCTGAGATCGAACCCATGACCTTGGCGTTGTTAGCGCCAGGTCAGGTTAGGTCAGGTCAGTAAACAACATAAAAACATGAGCACTTTATACATATATCACACAGTATATAAATATTGAAGTGCATAATAATATAATATCATATTGTTATGTTCCATAGATCAAACTTTTCCCACACATTACAGACAGTTGTGGGCGCAGTGGTGGCCTAATGGTTAGAGAGTCGGACTCGTGACCAGAAGGTTGCCGGTTCGATTCTCAGGGCCGGTGGGTAACGACTGATGTGCCCTTGAGCAAGGCTACTTTCTCCCCGATAGCTGCCCACTGCTCCGGGTGTAAGTGTGTTCACCACTTGCGGGTATGGGTCACCTGACAAATAGGTCACTTTAACATGGATGCTTTTAGGACTGTTGTGCAAAATGTTTTTAGTTTGAAAATCACATAATGAAGTCTGAGGTGGGTTGAAGTCAATTTTATGAAGTGTGTTAAGTTCTTTGTGATACAATGAGACAAAACACATGGGTTAAAAAAACGTTAATATGTTCCCATCAAAAGAAATGTACAAAAGTGATTATATGTCCATAGAAAGCACATTAAATGTAAGTAAAATGTCTACTTTAGTTTTGGGAGAATAAAATTTGGTTGAAATAATGTTACATTGTCATTCGGTGTAACACAATATTTATGCACAAATTCAAACAACATGCTTATTCTGATTTATTCTGACTATGAAATATGTAAAAGAATAAGGGAGCATATTACATTTTATTGGGCTTTAAATTAGTAAAAAAAGTCTTATTGACAAATGGGCAAAACCTAGGATAGTGTAAAATTACAACTAATTAGCATTTGGGGTGAAAGTAATTAGTCTTTTAATATGTTATAAATTGATTTTTATTGTAAATATGCCTGACAAGATTGTTACACTGACTGAATGACATTTTAGTGGGCTACTCCTGTAAATCAGGGTAAAATGTATAATATTTACTTTTTGCACAGAAAAACAAAAATGCAATTAAATTAAACAGAAAACTTTTTCATTTTAAAATCAACAATTTTAAGCAGTATTACACGTATTGTTTTTATGCTTCAACTGTTTTTCGTCTTTGACCCACATACAGTACATAATGCAAAGAACTTTTTGCTGAAGCTGATTTGTCAAATGCGATTTTATACGTGCATACAATTTAATTTCTCATTCTTTGTTTGTTTCTTGTGGTCATTTTACATGAAGAAAAGAAAAGTGTTTGCTCTTTAGGCAAGTTAATGCACACATTTAAGGTGCTGTTGGGATGAAAGGACAGCAGCCTCATACACAAATACTAATAAAAAACGGTCTGGTGAGCGGATGCATTTCTTTCTTATGTTGTTTTGTTTACTGTCTGCCACACGTTGGCAGCACCTGGTGGTCCATCTGTTTTTTCCAGAATTTGTTTCTCACACTCCGCCTTGTTTTTTTAGTGGAATTAAGAACCCATGCCCCGTTTCCACACGGCTCAGAAAAGTTCCCAGAGACCGTCCCGGCTTGTTTGCGGTAGCGGTTTAAGTGTGACATGCTGCACCGCAAAGTTCATTAAATCACTGTTTTACCACTCGGCTTAATCCCCTACTACACTCCAGAAAGACAAGAGACACGCAATGAACTAAAGGGCTTAAAGACATGACTGATCAGATCTGACATTCTGTTTTCCCACCGTTGCCAGGGAGAGCCAGGAATCTTGATCCCAGGCACTAGAGGTGCTCGTGAGGAGAACATCTCACCCCGTCGACCCTTGAAATGCCGCTTCAATGTTGAACTGTTCCTGATGGTGGCCATCTTCCAGTATATACAGAAGGACATTGGTTTATAAAATGCATCCTATTGTCCCGTGCTTACTTTGATTTAATGTTGAACTCGGGTGCAGAAACAATAAACAGATAAAGCTGGTCCTGTGTTTTTGGCAATTATCCCCCTCCTCTTTCCACATAAAACAGACAGCGGCTCCTCCTGCGGGGGACGTCTTCACCAGCTAAAGTTAAAGAGGATCTCATGGAATGTCTTTTCTTTCGTTTCGTTTCGTTTTTTCTTTCTGCATTGACAAATGGTGCCCAACCATGGGGGAGTTGGGGAGGGAGGGTGGCATGATGTTGCCAAGTGCCAATTGTCCCCTCGAAACAGGCATCAAAAGACCAACTTTTCTGTGTTACCATACAGGTGAACTCACTCCTGGGAAACTAGAGTTTTTCTCAGCCTCTGCGGAGAACCAGCGTCGCTCTTTTCTCTCCCGGCAGTAACTGGATTAGTCTTGCCATTGCTCTCCCGGCTTTCACGCCACTGTCTATTTCCCATCTTCAGCTAATGTGATTATCCCAGCCCCTGTGGTCCTAGCAGAGCGATGAGGGACTCACAGCCGAGCCCCCAACAATCCCCCCAAATTCTCTTGCACCTTTGTAAACTGGAGCTGGTGGTGGTGTCGGGGATCTGGGATGCATGAGGGTGGCAAAGTTAAGGACGGAGACATGCTGGGCATTTTAGTTACCAAGACGTGGTAGTTTGAAAAGAATCCAATACGAAGCCACTGCATTAAGAGAACTGAGGTGAGAATTGCCGCTTTTCAACACAACTGCTGAGGATAATATTTATAGAAATAATAAATATTCAAACTATTTTTAAAGTACACTATAATACTATAATAAAAGGATAACCTAAATGTTGGGGTTGCATTTTGATGTGCGTATTTTTTTGCCAATCCTCAAAGCTGAGCTTTAGTTAACACTCCAAACTACACAACATGCATTAAAAATCTGTATATGTAAATAATGCATATGTATAAAAAGCGATTTTTCCGATTTGGACGTTACTTTTGTCCACTTCGTGTTTAAACGCGGCTTTTGGTCTCACTGGCGTTCCGTAACTGCATGGATGGAGTGACGTGCGTGTGACGTCACCGGGCATCCGTTGCCGCTGCGGCGCACATGTGAGCGTAGCTTCTAGCTGTAATCTATACATTTGACAATGCACGAAACTAACAATAAACCCAGCGGAACGTTTATATGTTCGTTTCCCGACTGTCAAGCGTCGTACAACAAAGCGTGGAAACTAGAAGCGCATCTGTGTAAACACACAGGAGAGGTGAGTTACACACAAAACCCCACGCGGGTGCGTCAAAAAATGAAATAAGAGCACGTGCAGAAAAACAGTATCGAAAAAGTATTAAAGCAGGGACATTATAAAAACAAAATACAGTATTATGTCAACTTCGGCACAACATTTGTTGTGTTTGTCAGCTCGCGAGACGCATGTCAGCGGTTTGACACACGACGTGATTATATTGCAGTTTGACACGTTATTACATATTTTCCTTTTTTAGAAGCCCTTTAAATGCGAGTATAATGACTGCAGCAAATCATTCTGCACGAAGTATCATCTCGCTCGTCATACGCTGACACATACCGGCGACAGACCGTACAAGTAAGTGTCTAAACGTATAATGTTAAACATGTGAACTATGAGACGAAGTAATTACGTTCCGTCACCAGATGCACGGAGGACGGGTGCAATGCAGGATTCACCACAAACGCCAACCTGAAGAAACACGTTTCACGTATTCACAGACAGGAGACGAAACCGTACACAGTGAGTTCATGTAAACACGTGCTGTCAATAACAAGACTCATTCTGCACTACACAGAATGACACGCCCCCAAAACTACCTGTAATTGAGCAACAAGCAGAAAAACATGGGCTGTTTTTTGTTTACCTGAGAACCCCTGTTTTAAAGGGATAGTTCACCCGGAAGTAACAATTATTTTATTACTTACTCATTGGACCCCATTGACTTCCACTGACTGAGACATTTCTCAAAATATCTTCCTGTTGTGTCCTACAGAGGTAAATGCTATGTAAACATGACTGTGAATAAATGATGACAGAATTGGTATTTTTGGGCTTCTACTGGCCATATATTATAGTACAATTAGTAATAAGTAGCCCAGTATTAAGATCTGAAAATGATTCTTTCAGTGTACGTTCGAAGGATGCGGCAGGGCGTTCAAGAAAAATAACCAGCTGAAGACTCACGAGTGTACACACACCCTCCTCCTGCCGTACCTGTGAGACGCTTTACTGTTGTTTACTTTCTTTTTTACTCTGTCCCAGTCAAACGTAAACTCACTTTAAATAAGAACTGTCTATTCCCTTTCATCTGATGGACTGTGCATACTGCAGATGTTCTTATGAAGGCTGCGAGAGACGGTTCTCACAACAGGCTAAACTGAAACGGCATGAGAAAGTACACCAGGGTAAGTTGGTTGCTCGTCGTGCGCTCCTTGAATACCTCAGCTCACAGTCTGCACTAACTCAGTCACTTCTGTGCGTCAACTTTGCAGGTTATTCCTGTACGGCCGAGGGCTGCACGTTTGTGGCGATGAACTGGACAGAGATGACGAAGCACAAGAAAGTTCACAAGGGTAAGCCGGTGGTTTCACAAGCATGCAAACAACACACTGTAATTCAGCTCAGAGTATTTATGCGAGTGTTTTGTGTGTTTAGTCAGAGTACAGTGCGACGAGTGTAAGAAAACGTTCAGAGACGTCTGGTTCCTGCGGCACCATCAGCGCGTTCATTCTGAAGAACGTTTGGTGTTCCACTGTCCCAGAGACGGATGTACACGCTCGTACACGACCACCTTTAACCTACAAAGCCACATTCTGTCCTTCCATGAAGATCAGCGCTTATTCATCTGCTCGCATCCCGTCTGCGGCAAATCCTTTTCCATGAAGGTAAAAGTTAATGCTGCTAACTTAAGATTAAAATGATGTTTTAGCCGAATATGAAAATGCTCTTATAATATACACCTCCTGATGCCACTGCAGATGAACACAAACAAACAATTCATCTGAATTGTGACTAGTTGTAAAGAGAACAAATGAGTTTTGTCTTGTTTGATTAAATGAGTTTGTCAATGCAGTAATCTATTTTGGTAAGAAAAAATGTCTCTGTTTTAAACGTCCAACTTTTTTCCTCCTCAGCAAAGTTTAGAGCGCCATACCGTGGTTCATGACCCTGAAAAGAAGAAACAGGTAAATACTCACAATTTACTGAGCCTACAATAAGTAATTTTATGAATAAAGAATTTTATTAAGTACTCTTAAGGTACAATTTTTAAGCATACTGTATGTAGTATGTACTGGCATTAGTATACTTAAGTGTATTTCAATACTTCTTGGGACTTAATGACCCACTTAGTTTATAAAAGTGTTCTTTTGCGTATACTTGAAGCGTAACAGTAGTAAACAACAAATTTCTCTTAAGTAAACAGAGAAAGTATGCTTTCTTGTTTTTTTTAGTTTAAAAGAAGAATACTAATACCATATTTCAATACATTTTCGGTAAAAAGTGATCAGAAGCAGAAATTTGTGTATTAATTCAATTGTAACTGTAAGCTTGATGAAATGTTTGAAGAAGATTTTTTATTGAAATAATCTGCCTTTATTGTGTAATTTTACGAATAAATAATTTTATTAAGTACTCTTAAGGTACAATTTTTAAGCATACTGTATGTAGTATGTACTGGCATTAGTATACTTACGTGTATTTCAATACTTCTTGGGACTTAATTGGCCCACTTAGTTTATAAAAGTGTTCTTTTGCGTATACTTGTAGCGTAACAGTAGTAAAATACAATTTTCTCTGAAGTAAACAGAAAGTATACTTTCTTGGGGGTTTTTTGTTTAAAAGAAGTATACTAATACCATATTTCAATACATTTTCGGTAAAAAGTAATCAGAAGCTGAAATTTGTGGCTTGATGAAATATTAGAAGAGGATTTTTTAGTGAAATAATCTGCCTTTATTGTGTTTCAGAAAAAGCCCCGCCCAAAACGCTCTCTGGCATCTCGTCTGAGCGGCCACAAACCAAACAAGAAGCGTCAAACACAAACATCATCATCAAATGAAGCATCAGTGCCACAGGTTGGCCAGTCAGAGACGAGTACAAAACTTCAACCAGTTAATCAAACCGATTCCGGAAGTCAGGCTACAGGAAAATCAGATGTCACAGAATCAAAGAGTTTAACAAGTTTACAGCCCATTCCATTGAAATCCATCTGTTCTGAACTCAGTGCCACTGTACATCCGGCGGTTCACCTTTTAGAGCCCCTCTTGTTGTAGTCCATTGTTTAGTTATCATATTCCAGCATAAGCGTCACCTTAATAAAAAAAACTTTTGCATTGAATAGAATGTCACTGTTACTTCGAGTCTTTTGGTTTCTCTGTGGCAGATGTTGGCGTGTCCGGGTCTCGCTGTACAGTCTTGTTTGAAGTGTCTGTCGCCTTCTGCCGCAGTTCTTTAGCAGAAGCGAGGCGGAGGACACACATGGCAGCACGACCCCCACGAACCACTGTGGGTTTTGATACAAACCCGACAGGCACTGTTATCCTCTCCACCATCTGAGTCAAGACTTCATCCTGTTGAAGAAAAAACATACAAATAAAAGCCAGGCTGTCTGTTTATGTATATTATAATATTATTGTACCGTTGTTCAGCAATTCCATGAAATCTGTATGTGTTTGGTTTCAAAGACCTATTAAAAAGTATTTCTTTTGTTTATAAACTTGCTTGTTTCATGTTTTGTACACTGGTATTACCAGAAGTGAAGATACAATTTGTTAAAAATAAACAAATAAAAATATAAAATAAAAAATAATGTTAAAACATAAATTTGGTTTCAAACTGGCAATAGAGACGCAAATGTTACTCTTACAGCAACTGGGATGTGTATGTAAAAAGTGTGGATTAAGTAAAGCCGTTTCATTTTAAAGTAAACAAACTCGCATTAAAAACACAACCTGTGTGCGCGGACCACTAAATAACCATAACCATGTGTGTCATACCAAAGGTGTGCTTCTGTCAGCTCCAGCTTTGATCGTGAGTCTGACGTGATTCTTCTTCTCCAGCCAGCTGACAACCTGCCGCAGTTTAGTCTCCAAATCATGAAGAGAAATATCAGAGGAGAAATTCAACTCCTTTGACTGGACAGGGCCTGCAAGCACAACAAACACATTAAAGTTGCGTTAAGTCTATTATCTTATTTCTTTAGCAAACCACCGATACATGTGACAACTACCAGACAATAGTTTTTTGTACGCAACACTATTTAACAACCTGGTGTATTAAATCAATGTAAAGATAATAAAAATTGAAACCGCATACAGATTTGGAATCATGCGGATGAGTAAACAATGACAGAATCTTCTTGAAGAATCCTCAGATGCAATGTCATAGCAAATGACGTTACCACACCTGTCTTGGCTTTCTGTGTCTCCCTGAGTCTCATCTGCTCTTCATGTATCTGTTTGCCTTTCATCAGTCTGTATAATGGAGGATCAGAATTTTCATTTATGGCAACAAGCTTTAGTCCCGTTTGGTCCATCATTCGAACCACTTCAGCGCGGTGCACCGTGCCCAACTCCTCACCATCCTCACCCAATAATTGTATGTGCCGCTGGCCGATCTTCCTACCCACGCTGCTAAAAGTGACTCGTGCTCTTGGGTCCAGCTTTTTAGTCTCCTTTGGGTGATCGGCCACATCGACACTCTCAGCATCTGTGCAGAAGGAAACACGCTGGTAGGGTGAGATGGTGTGGTGACCCCATGCAGGCCTGAGGGCTGATGAAAGTACAGTGATGTGGCTGACGGGTCGAAGAGGACGGCGGCTCAGTGCCTGACTCAAAACAAACCTCAGGAATCCCAGAGACATCCTAAAAGACAGTGTCAGAAACAGGTGTTATTAGAAGTAGTCTAAAAAAACGTATAAATAAGTTTTCATTTTTAAAAACCCCACATGGTTGACATTAACATTAGTATTAGTAAGTGGTGGCTGACAATCACATTTGTATAGCTTACAATTACTAAAATACATTTAAAGTACATTAGATTTTCTATTTATTATAACTTATATTGTATATTTTTATGTTTTTTATTATTTTGGTTACTAATGTGTTTTTAAACAGAAAATCAATTTCACACAAAAAACATTTTCTCACAAAAACTTTTGTTTTTTATAAATATCTGGTGAACACATTTTATTTCAATGTTATTAACATTTTTAAGCAAATGTTATTAAGACAAATAAAAAACAAACAAACCAAACCCTCTTGGGTCCAGAACAAAACAGTAAGTAATGTCAATAATATTTTACAGTTATAAAAAGTACTTTCATTAAGTGCCACATAATAAGATATCAAAAGGAGCAGAAATAGCAATGTTATTGATGTAGAATATGCTTATTTCGCTTTTGATCTCTGTGGTAAAATATAAACCAGAACATGTCTTTGACAGACTTGGAAGGGCACGTGAACCTCCATACAATGTATCAACATAAATCACAAACAATAACATCTAATCATACTATTACATTACTTTTCATTTGTCATCTGGACTTAAATCAAACACTTTACGTTATTCACATAACAGCAAACTGAGTGCAGTTGTTACTTACACTGGAGAGCTAGAGGAGCGACTTCAAAGACGAAATAAACGAATCAGATCACTATCAGTCAGGAGAATATTTCAACAATCACAGTCATGAAAATAAATTGTTGTCTCGAAATAAATAAATAATCCTCGAACGTGAAGCAAAAAGACGCTTTTCTGAAGAACGCCCCTGACGCATGCGAGTGACGTCATTAAACACGCGACACATTTTGTTATTTTATTTTTACTTATTTATTTTTTATCGCACGTACGAAGAGTATAAGAGATACAAAGCATCATTATAAAATGCTACTTAAAAAATGTATTGGATGTATGAAATAATATTAACAATATAGACATATAATTTACCTAAATAATTAATAAACACAAATAAATGTCATAGTTAAAATCGATTCATTTTATAATTAAACCATGAGATGTTTCTACTGTTTTCTTATTAGAAGTCGATTAGAAGTAAAAGTAAGCTAAAGAAAACCCCAAATATTGTGTGTTACGTAAATATAATATAGATAAATGTGTGTTTGTAAAATATTAATATTAGAAAAACGAAATATTATGAACATGAACACTAATTTAATTTGAGGGGAAAGTGTAAATAAATTGGAAACAAACGCAAGAGTCCTTTCAAATCGCATGGCATATTTTCAAAAGAGTGATTTCAGAGAGCACGTGGGTCAGTTTCCGTGCAGTCGTCTGTGCTTAACTCGAGTTGACACAATTTGACCCCGACCATAAAGCTCACTGGATTTCTTTATAGTCTTTCTCTTAGCTATATGAAGCTTGCTGCTTTCACAATCCTCTTAACTGATAAAAAGAACAATTCACAAAGAAATTATATTTTATTTCAAAGTGTTGTGTTTCTTTTTCACACTGGAGTTATGCAGCAATTAAATTAAATTAAATTAAATTAAATTAAATTAAATTAAATTAAATTAAATTAAATTAAATTAAATTAAATTAAATTAAATTAAATTAAATCCTCAAAGAAAAAATCCTCAAGAGAAATAATACTGGAAATATGCATTTTGGAAATTAGTCTTCCTTAAAAACCCACACACCGAAGCTCTTTTTATTTACTTAATCCTAAAAAGCAGACAAAAACTTTGTAAAGGCTTTCTAATATGTGTTTTAGACATTGTGGGAAAGGCAGCGTGGGTCTAGCGGGCCATGGCTGCATAGAAACAGTAAATCTAGAGATTTTACAGTCAGCTGAACAGCAATAGATTAATTTGTTTAACGCTGATGGGTACAAAGAGCCTCTAATCTTTGCTGTTCTCAATGGCTTTAAACTTCGTGTCAGAGAAAAGCTTCTACATCTCTAAGACTCCGTTTCTCCCAGAATTCCTCTGTCACCTGCCCATCCGCAGGTGCATCCCTCAATCAGAGCGCTCTGCACAGGAAGTGCAAAGAAGCTGAGGTCACAGGTCACAGCGGAGGCTGTGGGTACGCCATGATCAGCATGGTTTGAGTTTCAAAGAGACTAGAGAGAAGGGACAAATGAGAAAAAAAAGTTTTCATTTAAAGGAGAACAGTAGAATGAAAGAATCATTTTTTGGTGGGGGTTGGGCTGTGGAAAAGACCGGACGATCTCATTCTTGTTTCATTTCATCCGGTAACCCAGAGGAAAATGTTATTGCTCAGAGTTACTCTCTCATCGCTCAGGAGATTTGAACTTAGTTTCAGATGTTTCTCCCAAAATTGATTAATCTCAGAAGAAATATCACAGAAGACACTTAAGTTTCCATTTGCTCTCTATTCAATCACATTGACGTCAAAGACAAATTGAGATTAAAGAGATCTCATCTGTGATTTCTCTTTCTTATGGGAATGTTTCATTCCGTCTACACAGTTATAGTGTAACTTTCTACTTTGTACTTCCTTTTAAAATGTGCAACTAAATGTCTAATTAAGACTAAAAGAAACGTAAAAGTTGGGAGGCCTATGCCGGGACTGAACTGAACAATGCTGCCCTTAGAACTAAAGTGCATAATGATGAACTTCCAGTCCATTCAGCATGCGGGACCTTAGAGTAAGGAAGCTGCGAGGCCACGAACCGCAAACGTTTGGAGAAAGAACGTCGCCGCAAAGGAGATGGCTGACAAAAAAGCATGCCGTCTGCAAGCAGCAGGTGGATAATTGTACACGGTCGACTGCGCCCGGAGAAAGATGCGCTTGCAGAAAGAGCGTTTATAAACAGCCTCCTAGTTTGCTCATTAGTGTGTGGATACTGTTTCTTCTAATGGACACCCGTGTGGTGGCACACCTTCTCAAAGAACAAGCTGACTGCTCTGAACACTGTGTCCTTTTCAGTGGTTCTCCTATTTATTTTGAGGTCTATCTTTGTAGGTGTTGTGTAAAGAAGTCTTTTCATGGAACACGTCTTTGTTGGAATATAAACAGTGTTTTGAGTGACACGTCTAAAGCTGGAGATTCACTTTTAAGATATAATATTTCTCCAGATAACCAACACTGAAAAAAAAATTCAGTAAAAAAAAGTTTTTTTTGACAGCTGGAGCGACAGATATATAGCTACCGTAGTAGGAAATAACAGTTTATTTCCTGTAAAATTATAGGATATAAGGATATATAATAAATTGTTTCCTCCTTTTTTCTTGTAAATTTGCTGTCTTTTTCTGTAATTTTACAGTTTTTGACTGTATTTAAAAAATAAACTGTAAAATTGAATTTTTCTGGCAGCTGGAGCTCCAGAAATAAATGGTAAAATAACGTTTTCCCTGTAAAATTAAATGGTTTTCCCGTTTTTAATGTAAATTTGAGGTCTTTTTCTGTAATTGTACGTTTTTTTTACCGTATTTCAAAAATACATCAAATCTGTAGAAAAACAGTAAAATTCCGGGGTTTTTTTACATGGAAAATCTGTACGTTTTCACTGTAAGTACAGTGAAGGCGTGCGTCACTATTATTATTGCTTATAAATGGGGTTTTGAACAGAGATTTGAACATAGACCAACCCTAGCAAATCAACTTCACAGTTTAGTTTGTAGTTTGTGCTACAGACATGCTTTTTAACCAACAAGGCTTACAATTTTCACAATTAGAAGCGCAAAAACGTTTCGCTAACAATCCCATTAAGTTATGAAAACGTTATTTATGACTGTTCTTAAAATGTAACAAAGACATTTCTGTAACGTTTTAGCAAACATTTAGCAATGCAATACTAAGAAAACATTTTTACTTTGAGGGGACATTCCTTGTGGTTTCGATTTTCCGCAAATTTATGTTCAGTTCTATATTTAGAATTGAGGTTGTTTTCAATCGGACATGATGTAAATGTAAATCACACATCCTTTTGACTCCGTTTGACACTGCTTTATCTTTTTACAGCTTCGCAGCAATGCAAAATTGTGAAAAGCGCTACATAAATAAAACTGAAATTAAACTCTCACGGTCGTGTAATAACCTGAAATTCAAAAGAAATGGAAAACTAATTCTTGCGCTGCCCACCGGCGCAGCACTTTCAACACACTACCTCATCTCTTCATTGTCCCTCTAACTGTTTTAATCCAAATAAAATCAAAGGTAACATTTCATTAGCTGTTATTTTTACATAATGATACTCGTTCAGTGGGAGGGAATGATTTTTTTTGTATTAACATAATTAGCCGGCTCTCAGCGGCTGTTTGGTCCGCGAGGTCTAATTAGCCCTGTGGCATGATGGGAAATAGCGCGAGCGAGGTGTCGCATCGGGCAGGTGGTGATGGCGGAGGTGAGTGGCAAACGCGGGGCAACGCAGAGGCGGGTAATTACAGGATGAATTTCACTTTAATAAATGTGGTACTGTGTGTGGAGATGCAGATAGCGGGGCTTTCTATCTAATGGCTTCTGCCTCTGGAGCCACTTTAGACAGAGAATGATCTGAAAGAGCGTTTAATTAACACCCCGCTCTCTGATCCAGAGAGAGGGAGAGAGAGATAGAGAGGATGAGAGAACATGTGAAACGAGTAAATAGAAAGAAATCATTCTGTGAATAAAACATGAACAGAATGAGTGACAGAAGATGAGATGATATAGAGACGGTGGGTGCTTGTTGTGGGCGGTTGTTTAACGGTTCGGGACCAGCTGGATGTTTAATGGTAGAAATTATGTTTTTTCTTGCAAGAAACAACTACATGTCTCTATATTCTAGCACTACCACAAGAATTATACCTATATAACACTTAATTTTCTTTACTGAACCAATAAAGTGTAACTGTATACGCAAGGCAACCATGATATGCATTACATGTTTTTATGTCAATACGTTATAAACAAGCTTTCTGAGTGTAGGTTCTCAAAACATTTGACTCACAGTCTATTAACATATTAGTATTTTATATAAAATGACCCCATCTCAAAAGCTAATGTTGGTCTGCAAGCTATACTCTTAAAAATGATGTGCTGAATGATGTTATAAAAGAACCAGTTTTGCTGTATGGTTCCATGAAGGACCTTAACGCACAAAAGTAAATGGGAAAAGGTTTTTCAGACTAAGAAAAAACAAATTCTTTTAAGAATTTTTGACTTAAAAGGTTCCAAAAATGGTTCACCAATGACATGGCTGTGAAGAACTCCTCTAGAACCTTTCTTTTTTTAAGCGTCTACAGACCAGAAATGTTTTTCATGTGACAACATCTAAATTAATGTGTTTTGTTTAAGACATAATTTGTATTTCATATGGCGGAATCAACCTGACTGTATTAGGTTCCAAAGTTAAGGTCAGTTGAGTGAAATTTAATTTAGCCAAATTGTATACAGAAATATAATTACGTAAATGTGTTTTTTATTTAAAGGCCAGAATATGTGAACTCCTTCAGGGAGACATAAAGAAGCTGCTTGAAATGGCAAGAGAACATTTGTGCAAATTTTTAATTAGCCTATACAGTATAATATAGCTTTATTTATTTTAGTTTTATTTAGTCACAACATCATCATTCCCATAGTTACATTTGTGTCATTCCACAGTTTTGAAGAGTTTACTATCATTCTCAAATGTGAGGGTAATTGACCCTAAACTTTTGTGTATACGTCGAGTAATGTGCTTTCCAACAATACACAAGGTTGTTACAAAACAGTCAAAATGAAACGCAAGTTCACTTTGACACGGGTCACAGTGCGTGCGCGTCCCATGCAGAGATTGACGTGGGTGTGCTGATGATGGCGAGTCTTTGGTCTTCGTGCGCGCATCTAACCGCCGGCATCGGTGTGTGCGAGAGTCTGAGCGCTCGTGTGTGTTTGTATCCGCGCGCGTGGAGAGCTCCGGGCCCCGCGCTCGCTCTCCCCACTCAGCGCGAGCTAAAAGCCCTGGAACGGGACGGTAATTGGCCAATTAGGCCTCTCCCGCGCCTCCGCGCCACCGCGCGCACCGATAATTGAGCTGAAAGCAAACGAGCGGCCGGCAGACAAACAAGCTACTAGAAAATAATTACTTGGAGTGTTTCTTTTCAGCAGCCGTACAGCGGATTTCATTATGGTGAATGGCCACTAAAGCTGCTCGAAACGCCGGTAGTTGTCATTTTCATAGGGACTTGATAATGACATTAATTTGTCTTAATGGCTGCTTCTATTGTTATAAATAGGAAAATGAGACGAAATTGTCTCGCTGTGGCGAGGCGAAGAGGAGCTCCCGGCGGACATAAGGAGTTAAATTGGTGTGCTTGTCAAATTTCCAATAATTTGTTATATGGAACAGGAGTAATGCCAGTGCCATTACGCTTCATTTTCCCTAAATTCATTACTGCCCTTGTTTCCCTTTCATGTTTCTAATGCCCAATCACATTTCTCTCTTCTTCAAGTGCTTGTGCAAGGATTGGACTGACTGACAGACATAAACACATACACGCGCGCGCGCGCGCACATGCGCCTTCTTGTGCAGTTATGCGCTCACACACACACTCGCATACTTACACACACACTATGATGTTCACAGCAGCATCTTTGGTACACGTGGATGAGAACTGTCAAGTGTGTATTTCAGTGCTGTTAGCACTCTGATTCGGGGGATTATGGAACATTTTCTCCCAATAATTTAAAATGACATTAGAGCACAGGAGACCTTATAGTGCATCAGTGACATTAGACCCAACTATGGACGTGCTAAGAGACTTATTGCTGTTGCATTGATGCATCAACAGGGGGCGACGTGGCAACATTCAGCGGTTTTTCAATTAGCATCCATCACACTTTATACATTCTTTGAAAGCTTGCAGACATTTATAAGAACATAAGCACCAAAATTGGTCTCTTAAATATGCTGTGATCTGTGTGTGTGTGTGTGTGTGTGTGTGTGTGTGTGTGTGTGTGTGTGTGTGTGTGTGTGTGTGTGTGTGTGTGTGTGTGTGTGTGTGTGTGTGCGCATTACAAAACTTTGATTGTGCTTTTTTTCTGTATAAAAAATGCTGGGTTGTTTTAATCCATGGTTGAGTCAAACATTCATTTAAACTGGCAATTGGTTTTGTCCATTCTTTACTCAAATTTTTACTCAATTAAGGATAGAAACAACCCAGTATTTTAGCGTGGTATATCAGTTTGTATTGTATTTAACGAGGTATTTTCTGTTTATAGTTTAAAAAAGATAAATATTTTTTAAATAATTTAAGTTTATCATTTAGATATGAATTGCATAGTAAAATTCTCCATTAATTTGTGTCACTCTCTGTCTTTCTTCTTTGACTGCAATTCAAAAATGTTGTTTTATCAAGCACACAATGCAAAAACATAAGGGCTTAATTAATCCATTTACCTAATAATTAAATCCTAATACAGACTGCAATGGTGACATTAATGTAGCTAATTCTGCATTTCTTCCCATTTTTATATGCATTTAAATGCATTCCCATTATATTTGTATTGTTTATATTGAATTAAACACCCCATAATTAAATATATATATATATATATATATATATATATTAGTTCATTTTAATTTGTTAAAAGTTTGATAATATTACAATAATAAAGGCAGAGAACATCCTGGACAGATGGCCAGTCCATCACAAAGGGATTTATATAGACTTCTGAAATGACAAATTATTTAAAAATGATTCGATGTCCTTCTTAAATCTTTAAGTTTTATTTATATAATCAAAATGTTTCAAATAAAACATGATTGTTTTCTATATTATTCATGGATAATATTATTGTTAATTCATATTTGTAATATCCATTTAACAAAAAAGGATTACAAGGATTACAAATGGACTTTGTTAATTCTATATTTTATGGTTTTGGTTGTGTCACTCTGAAACATCTTATTTACAGATTTACAGAAACCAGTAACATCAACATATTTTCATATGTAAATAATAAGATTAAAGGGATAGTTCATCCAAAAATCAACTTTGTGTGATTTTTTTACTCACCCACATGACGTTAATCATGTTCAGAGAACTTCCGGCGTCTTCGGAGCACAAGATATTTAGGTGACATCCGAGAGCTTTCCAGGCCTCCTCATTGAAACCATGGTGTCAGTTTTTGCCAAGGTCCAGAAAAGTAAAGACATCGTTAAATTGGTCCATCCGCGCATAGTGGCTCAGTTGAATTTTTTTGAAGCGACGAGAATGCTTTATGTGAGAAAAACAAACCAAAATACCGAGTTTAATCGATATATTCTCATCTGTCTTGCCAGTGTATGGCGCGCGTTCACGAGAGCACTTCTTTTTCGTCTTCTTCTTGGACGAGAGCACTTCAAAAGTAGACAGGTTTGTGCGCCGAACGCCGCATGGTGCTCGCCCCTATTGGTTGCCGGCGCTCTAACTCACAACGCGGACGCGCAACTCTGTGTTTACATGCAGAAGACGAAGAAGTGCTCTCGTGAACGCGCGCCATACGCTGACAAGACAGATGAGAATATATCGATAAAGGCGGTATTTTGGTGTGTTTTTCGCACATAAAGCATTCTCGTCGCTTCAAAAACATTCGACTGAGCCACTATGCGCGGATGGACCAATTTAATGATGTCTTTAGTACTTTTCTGGACCTTGGCAAAAACTGACACCGTGATATCTGGGAGGAGGCCTGGAAAGCTCTCGGATGTCACCTAAATATCATTATTTGTGCTCCGAAGACACCGGAAATCAGACAAAGTTGATTTTTGGGTGAACTTCGTGCCTGATTTATACATCCTTAAAATAAACACACACTAAATAAAACATACTGCTTTTAAATAAAACATATTGCTTTTAAAACATGCAGAGTGCTGCAATCTCTTTACAATGCAAATAAATGCAATCTCTCAATACCAATGTATAGAAAAAGATTATGTATACTTTATAGTAACTTTACAGGCTACACTCAAGTATACACCAGAGTTGGATTCTAAAACGCACGTCAGGCAATATAAAATAAATGTGCTATGTGACATCAAGCGAACGGAAAGTCATTTCACAGTTTCATATCTCATTCTGTGTTAAGATTATGAAGATGTTGTCTTTAATAGAACATGCCCCAATGGATCCAGCATAGCTAATTTACTTTTTTATCCACAAGTTTTATTTCGGATTTGAACAGTGCTGAATTTGTGCAGTATTTTTCTGTACTGTATTGAACATGTCACATTCTGTGTTCGTGTGTCTCTATATATTTGTGTGTTCTTATGTGTGCGTAGTCACTGTTCATACATTATGACTCACGGATACGAGTGCTTTGTGTTGTGTAACCACTCTCTAATAATACTTTTTAAACAACTCTCTTAAAAACTTCCCAGTGAAACTCTCAGCCAACAGAAGTGACCCGCTACTCAACAAAACAGCTTTTTATAACCGAAGGGCTGCTCCCGTGTCACATTAAAAGCAGAACAAAGCTGAAACCAGCATATTAATCGCCCACCGGGCCAAAGCATTACATTTCAATGTTATTATGATGATTTTACGTAAACCGTTTCAAATCTAGTGAATTTAACTTTTGACCCTGTTTTTAATCGCATGGAACAATTGGGCTTTAAATTAATCTTGTCAAACCAAGCCAATGATGTCTGATCTGATTCCAGTAATCTGAACCTTTCCATGTTTGTAGAGCTAAAAAATATAGATTTGGATACATTTGAAAAAATTTTGATTGTAGAGCTCGTCTGAAAATCTGATTACAGACACATTTGTGAGATTTTTTCGGTACGCTATAATGCATTATAAAGGGTTAATAAAGGGTATGATTATAATTGTTCATAATGTGTTGTGATACATTAAATGTTGTTGTAAAGAATTATAACCAAATTAAAAATGCAAAGTGTAACAATGAATTGATAAGTATTATTACCTGTAGTTAAAATGATCCATAATGCATTATAAGGTGCATTAAAAGGCATAATTAAGACATTAAAACTAATTTTATTAAGCATTATACATATATGCTTCAAGTACAGTGTTGTAATATATTATATAATAAATGTCTGAGACACAGAAGAGACTCTATTCAATGTTTATTTTTTTACAGGATCTTGGTTCTCAAGGGGTGACAAAATGTTGCGTCATCGGGGAAATGCTAAGCTTTCTGAACAGCAGTTTTGGCTGCTAGCTGTCGTGTGAACCCATTACGTCAGCGTCCGTAGAACAGCTCCAGTTCATCCCGCCGAGCACAATTTAAACACGTCTCTGACATGAGAACTAGGACCATTTTGGTGAGAAAGATGGAGCAGGTGTCCTAACTACACACAGGTCATCCTAATAAATATGGACCACTACAGCATCATACAGCCCGAACGACTTTCTTCCTTTTGAATGGCATGCGAACTTAATTTTGTGAGTGTTTCGGTTGAGAAGTATGCTAGTCCTATCTTCTGTTTTACATTGAAGTCGATGACGTTCATCCATTTTTTGGGTGCCTTTTTCAACGTTTGAGTGTTCGTTTGACTTTCCGTGATTGTTTGTATGCACATGATGACACACTCTCGCATACAGCCCTCATCTCCAAGACACAACACACATTCAAATACTGAAAAAGTGAAGGATGGGTGACTTTTATTGGTGCCGCCATAAAAGAGTCAAATGAAAGGATGGAGAGTCCAAAAGAGAGAAAGAGGCATTCAGAGGGAGGGGCAGAGGAGTGTGAAACAAGGTCTCATCCATCAGTGGTGTAGAGGAGCGACATTCCAGCACTGTTAAACGGGAGGACACACTCACTCACTGCCACAATGGAGGGGGGGCAGCTGGGCTGCAGCTGGGAGGAGCGAGGAGTCAATACACAACCTCCCTCGCCTCCTTCTTTAGCTTTCTGTTCTTCTCACAGCCGATTCAGCTAACTCTATGGCCATGACCAATGTAAATTTCAGACGCTCAAAGCGTGCATACCAGCGACGGGCTCTTTGAACACTTTGAAAATTGCTGTTTTTGGAGAAGGCTCTCAGTGTCGGTCAATGCTTTTTTGGATGCCAAATCTCCCGTCGGTCGCTACGACTTTTGAAAAAAACAGCCTCTCGTCTTTCCATCCAAATTTTCTCTTCGTGTCGCTGTTCGCATGTGCTACATCAACTGGTGAACCCAGATAGGCCAATGAGCGATGTCAGTTCTCATCTGATGCTAAAACTGATCATTGCTTTTGATGAGGAGTTTGTGGTGTCGTGGATGACCGGTTAGCTGGGCACTGTTGGAAATCTAAAACATGACGTCTTATATACAGCCACGAAAAAAATTAAGAGACCATTCCGGTTTTGTCTTTATTCAGTATTTCTGCATGTACAGTATTGTGGTGATTTCAGTCAAGTGTTTGTTGAATTTCAACAAAAAACAAACCTTAGGAATGACAAAGTCACCTAACAGCAATGCGAACGACTGACAGCATGACGAGACACGTGAAAGTTTTGAATAAAATCGGGCTTATTCCATCATATATTCATTTTTGTGTTATACAAATATAATGGGAATGCATTAAAATGCATATAAAAATGGGTTGAGAAATGTTGGATGGCGCAATTTTTTTACATTTTTAATGCAGAATTAACAACATCATTGCAGTCCGTATTAGGATTTAATTATTAGGTAAATGGATTAATGAAGGCCTTCCATTGTTTTGTTGTTTTGACCAGTTTGTCCAAAGATAGCCTATTAATGTTAACAAGATGCGCCACTGCCGTTACAATGAATGGCGAGGAATGCAAAGCTCAATATGGCCGCTCTAGCGAAGGAAGTCCCGCCTTCCAGTAAAACGAGCCAATCGTCCATCAAAAAAAACTGACGATTCTCTGGGGCGGGGCTCTCGTGAGGCACTTGCCAGCCCGTGCGCAGGCGCTTTAGATGAGGCGACCTCGAAAAAGGTTATATTTAGCGCAATTTAAGATTAACAAACAAAGCTATGATACAGTTCATGTCATGTTTAATTAATGATCGGAAATATGCTGTTTAATTGTGATTTTTGACCACCGATTTAAAAAATATCTGCCTTCCCCATTTAAGTAGATAAGACTGTGGACTGGCTATGACGTAAATAGCTGCCCAGGGGGCGTTGCAAACATGGCCGCCGAGTAATAATACCTTTAAAGTTAACTGGATAAAATTTTGCTTGAAAAAACCTTCTTTGTGGAACTTTATTTTCAATTTTATTTTTGACCAACTTGGTGGTCTTTCTTTTTTATTAATGAGTGATCATAAGATTGACAAATTACCAGTTAAGTTGTCTGCTCCCAGATAGCACAATCCATCTGGTTTACGTCTATTTGACGTCTGCATTTACATCTGCAAGACATCTTAAATACATAGTTTGCTCATCTGCAATATGTCTCGGAGACGTCTTGTTTTTTTTCGTCTTGTTTTTCTTATTTTTTTCTATGCCTTGCTCCCCTGGTTGTAATATGTATAATGTATGTTTGTTTGTTATAGCATAATAAAAAATAAAATAAAAAACATGGCCGCTGAGTGGCACGACTTCCGTAAATGGACTGTGGTTTGTCCCATCTCAATTTTCAAAAAAATACAGTAAATGCAAATAAAAACAATGTTTTAATTCGGAATTTGGAAGAAAGGTAAAACTTCTGTGAACGACATAAAAATTATCATTTTTCACATAAATGGTAAATTCAGAAATTCTCTTAATTTTTCCATGGCTGTATTTGAGGCTTTGTTATTTGACATCCTTGATCTTACGGGAAACAATTTTACAAGGTGGCTAATTTGAATCTGTATGATTTGAATCATACAAAAACGTCAGATTATTAGAAAAAACTAAATAACTAACACGTCCCTAACCATTCCTGATGTGAAAGCAGATCGTAGGAAAACATCGGCCGAATCAACCACCTCATAAAATTGCTGTTAAATTGTTTTGGCCACTCTGCTTCGAATGTTACTGAAGCGTTTGCATTTGAAGAATTTATATTAAGACTTGAATATTGGGTTACTGTTCAGATTCTGTTAGAAGACTAAATTAATTCAACACTCTTATCCAAATCATTTTACAGAGTTTCACATTTTGTTGCTTCAAGTATTTTACTACTACACAACAGGCAGTCTTTAAACTACTTCTGAGACCAAGATGCCTCTTGTTTGTCTTTCGTCCATCACATGTGGGTCGACGGTCTAAGGTCCAGAGACTGATGGTTGTATGTCTGTGTGTAGGGAGGGTCTTGACAGACTGGAGCAGGTGATGGCTTTTTGGAGTGCTCTCTTTCACACCCCTCTTATTTTGCGCTTGAGCAGCATGAAGAGGTGGGAGAGGCGAAGGGCCTCCGTTTCTCTCTCGCTCAAGCTGCACCTGCCCAAAGAGAGAGAGAGAGAGAGAGAGAGAGAGAGAGAGAGTTTGGAGTGAGAGGAGAGAAATGGTGAACTCTGACCAGCTGACCTCATGGTCACCTGCCCCACACGCATTATGAAACGTACTACTTCATGAAACTTTAATGATGGCTCTGGTAATGTGATAAGTTGTGCAATAAATACAACATAAATATTAATAAATTTTGTCGTTTTTTAAAGTCATATAACTAACTAGCCAAACTCTTATGCTATAAGTCAGGAGCGGATATGTTGGTTTATTGTATATTTTACAACAATAAAATGCATTATAAACATTTTTAAGTTCTTATTGTTCCTATAGGTCATTCACATCGCCGGTGCCCTGAGAAATTAAAATAATGCCTTTTACGTATATGCAAATTCTGCTCTATTTAATCCTCCACTGCGGACAACACAATATCTTTGTTTATTTTACCCATCAATTCAATGCCAGACTGATCCAATAAGGTTTAGAAGCGGCTATGACGTTGAGCCGCCTACTTACATATTTTATAGTACTCGAAAATCAGTATGCAAAATGAGTATGTCTGAAACCTCAGTATGCGAAACACAGTATGTGCAGAATACCCAGATGATCTAGATTTTTAAGAATGTGTCAGATGGACACTTTTCAGTCCCATAAGACTTAGGGAGCCGAGGAGATGCCAAATTACAAAAAGAAACCTGTTCCTTGTGGTTTAACTGTTCTTGTTTAACAACACTGGAGTTTAATATTTTCACGTCTGTTGCTTACAGGTTGCTCAGGGCAACGGTGTGCAGTCATGCGTTAGATAATTGTCTAATATTAAATGTTGACGTGTTTTAATACACGAGCACGTTCACACTTAATATAACATGTTTGTGAAGTTTTAAATCGGGTTTCCAACATTTTTGTCTTGCGTAGCACCACAAAATGCTCTTTTACCCCTTTATCCACAGCAAACTACACTTTTTTTTATTGTAGTCACCTCAATTTAATTTACTGTGTTAATCCAGATGATTTGTCCAATCTATTTGATTCGACAAAATTATAAATTATCTCAACTTTTGGGAGTCAGTATAACCCGTGCAAAAAAATGAGTTGGGATTTTGTATAGTTTAGAAACCTGTTCCCTTTTACTCAAATTGTATTAGATGGCAACATATCTTTTTACATTCCTGTAACAAAATGAAAAAATTAAAATGAAAACAAAATTGTTACAGCAACTCAACACTAGTTAAGATTCAAAATAATGTAAAAATAATGCATTACACTTTTTTAAGTCAGCAACACATTTTTTTACAATGCAGTCTTTTTTAAGGACTTAAATAATAACATATATTAGTCTTTGAAAGTAGTTAAAGTAAAACAAATCAAGATTAGTTAAACATGTAAATCATGAATATATTAAAGCAAAAATTAAGTGCATACAATGCCTGGCATGGGATCGCTATTTTAAATAATAAAATTGTAAACTTTAGACACTTTCAACTTGTCACACATACAACGTGTCCACAGTCCAACCTTGAAATTCTGTGTTTTCATGGAAGTGTTTATAAATTGAGCGTCTCTGTCTGTATATTGTGTCTCTGGTGTGGTCTGTGCATGAGAACGCCAGCCACGGGACACAATGCTCATTTATAATGTCTGTCGCTCTCATGATGGGCTGTCATGCCGATGCCGGCGGCTCTTGTTATGTCAGACAAACTGGGTACAAATGGGGTATTATTTAGAGCACGGAGGTCCGTTCGGGTTTCATCTGGATCCGGGTCTATGTCATAGCACCCCTGGCCTGCTCCGGTCCGCTGAAAGCAGGTTTCCAGGGAGATAGGGAGGGGGCGGGGGTCGTCAGCGGCCCCTCCCGGGACTGCGTCCCGCCGCGTGTCGACCCCTAAATTGAGTGCATCTGTGGAAAGGCAGGGAGCCTCCGCTCCTGCCCACTGACCCGTTCACACTTCAGCCACACAAAAACACACCCAACAAATTTTATACCCTGAGCACAGGCTTTCTCTGCACCCCTCCCCGACGTCATAACTCAACACAGGCAAACACATACAAAAACGGCTGAGAGAGGGAGAGACAGAAAGACAGAGAGTGAGTAAGAGTGTTGTGTGTGTGAGAGAGAGAGAGAGAGAGAGAGAGAGAGAGAGAGCGGTTGCTCTGGTCATTAGTAAAGGGGTAAAAGTCAAATGCAAGAATGAAAGAAACCAGAGAGAAAAAAATCAAAGGAAAGGCAAACACAAAGGCGACTCTAAAACACAAAACAGTTCATGGAGGTTTGGGAAGAAAAGGGGATATTGGGTTATGAAAATGAATCAGGGGGCTTTTATTGCTCATGCAAATGGGCCTTTTTAGATTTCTCATTTATTACCCTGAGAGCGTAACTCTGCCGCAAAAGCATCTTTACACCTCCTCTAATATAAAGCACTATCAGTTTTTCATTATCAGTCTTTAATCCTCGTAATTTAATTATAATTTCTATTTTAACAGACATTACAGTCAAGCAAAGAATGACAAAGCATATGCCATCATTTAACCCTCATTGTAAAGGATTGACTAAATCTATTGTGTTGAGTTTGACTCTCGTTGATGTTTAGCCATATTTCGCCCACTAGGCTGATAAATACTGGCACTGCCCATATGTGTCATTTTCATCTAGACTTGTCAATGGATAATAAACATTTGAAGAGTTCATTTGCAAAAACAGATCATGCTTCTTATTGTGCGTTCAAATTGTCAAACTGCAGTTGGGTTGTTTTGATCAAGTAATAATAACTTAAAAATGCAGCTAGCTAACACAACACAAAAAACATGTTTTTTTTTGCTAATTAAAATAGTGAATTTTGAAAAAAGACTCACGTTGTTTTAAAATAAGATACCAAATGATCGCTTGAGTAAATGTTACTTTTATAAGAGGCAGTGAAAAAAACGAATCTGCTAAAAGCTTAAATGTCATTTTAGTACCTCACACAGGCTAAAGTTCACAACTACAATATACAACGGAATAAACTTAAACGCAAAACTTTCACCATGGTGGTGAGAGAAACAAATCATAGATGAATCTCTGATCTCTGTTATACATATCAGTTATATCACAGAGATGTAAACTTTCTTAAGTCTCATCTGCATCACAAATGTCTCATTAGAGTTTCAGAAGAGATTTCAATGTCTCAAACTGAGCTCAGATTTGTCAAGTCTGCAATCAAAAGTCAATATTATTTACCCAAATCCAGATTATTTTCCCTCTGCAATCTACATTCATTTTACATCTCCATACACCATTACAGTTTCTGTTTTGGTTTCTCCTAAAGAGTTTTGAAGAAACATCAAGTTTAATACTTTAATCGAACACAACAGAGAACTCCATTAAATCTGATCTAGGAAAGAGAGAAATCTCTGCGCAAGGGTATTTTAAAGGGGTTAAAGAGAAAACAAATATTTGATCATTTAGTCATCCTAGTCATTCCAAACCTGTATGACTTTCTTTTTTCTTCAAAACACAAAAGAAGATATTTTGAAGAACGTTGATAATCAAACCACACTGAACCCCACTGACTTACATTGTATGAACCCAAAACCACGGAGACATTTCTCAAAATATCTTCTTTTATAATAGTATCTTTTTTTTCAAGAACAACACGAGTGTGAATTAATGATGACAGAATTAAGATTAAAACTATCCCTTTAAGCTTTTCCATATGGTTTTTCAAAACATTTGCGTGAAAACCAAAACATGAATGCAATGAAACGAATTTGGATATAACAGATTTGTTAATACGATTAAACAATGGGCCACGTTAAAAAAAGCACAGCTTCTTCAAGTAACAAAGGCACATTTTCACTTGTTTCAGTGCAAGAAGGGTGAAATCAATTGATTTAAGCATGCACATCAGACAGCAGGTGATTCAATTTAAACTCCTTCCCATCCATCATCCTTTCAGATCCTCTACCTCTCTCTCTGTCTGTCTCCTCTTCCCTTCATCTCCTCCCAGAGAAACAAACAAGACGGGACGAGAAAAGCATAAGTCAGACTTGTGCATGCTACAAGCATCTGAAGATCTTCCCAAACTCATTCTGGAGGTGGAAAATGCGGATCGCATTCCTGGACTTTTGTTGTGCGGGAGCGCCGTGGCCAGTGAAAGAGGAACTGGCTCAAATCGAGAGAACAATGGAGAAACCTCCGATGACAGGACCATCACTGCAGCCCTCAACACTTTGAACATCTTGTCAATGGGGACACTGAAGAGGTCTGCATTCTAAACATTGTCACATTTGTGTACAAACCTCTTGAAAGAACTTTGCTGACCTGCCTATCCGCCTTTATGGAAGTTCAAATGGCAAAACACTTTCTTTGTGTCGGCCAGTTCATTAAATTCATTGCTTTGACCCACCACTTTTTAAAGACCAAATGTCCACTGAATTGGAAACTAACTTCCATGGATAAAGACAAACCCCTTTTGAAGCACATGTCAGTGCTTTTAACGCAAAACGGGGGAAAAAAGATGACTTCTCAATCGTCGCTGTACCGTAACCAATGGATTTACATCAAAAGACAATTCAGATTCACAAAGAGATATTAAGAATCCTTCGCTTGATCTATCAGTCCGTCAAAGTAATAACCCTGGATCTCAACACTGGTGCGGTTGTCCACACGCACATGAGGACATTTCCACATTTTTTTCTCATCATACAGGCATTCTCAGGACAACCAATTTGAGAAAACAGCAACAAGGATGGTCTCATTTTCATAAAAACAATAGATGATTCTGAGAAAATCACACACAGCATAACTCAAACCTTTTTTTGTCTTGAAAACTGTATTGTAAAAGAGATACTGTTAGTAGTGTAACAATACATTTTGTGTCATTTCTACACACGTGATAATAACGTAAATAATTCAGCACCCATTTCAAGTTTTGCCTTAATAGCCACAATATCCACTGACCAAAAGAGTAAAAACACAAAATAAACTAAATTTAAGATGAACTTGACTGATGGCATTCAAATAAAAAAACCATTATGATACCGTGAAAATATCGTTACCGTGAAGTCTTTTGGCCATGATAATTGAAGTTAAAATCTGAGATTGTGACAGCCCCTCCATACTATCATATGAATATTTTATCAGTTTGGTACTGGCTTCATATTTCCGAAATATTACACAGTGGCCAAAAAAATATTTGGACACTTCAGCCTCACTTTATATATATGATTGCATTTGATGCATATAAATATAAACACAAACACAAATAAGACACGCCAAACCATTTATCAAAGCTACACTGTAAAAAAAGACACGGACATTTAGTTAGAAAAATGTATGGTATACACTAAATATTTTTAAGTATACTTTAAAGCATATTTTTAACGCAATATTCCGTGAATAAATCAAGTACAATTACCTAAATTATTTAAGCACGTGTCACATAATAAACTTTTAAAAAATCAAGAGGAAATACTAATTTGAGCAATGGAGTTAACTACTTGTTCTTTTTTAACATCAGTTTAACATTATTGTTTACAACATATATAATGTACAAGATAGCTGAGAGTCGTCTCAGTACTGGCATTAGCGTTCACGGAGTGAAGTAACACACATCATGAGCTCTCCCATAAACTAAGCACACAGCTCTTTTGAACGATGGTAACCACGAAACTCAAACATACAAACAGAATCTCTTCTAAGTCTCGAAGACAACTGAACAATTAACACTATCAAGTCTTTCATTTTATTGTAAAGCCCATAAAATAGCAAAAAATTGCATAAAATGCAAAGCATGCTGGGACTTCGAAATTCAATGTCAGTTAGTGAAATTAACTCTAAAACAATTAATATAGTCCCACCACAAAATAATTAAGTAAAGATCCTTTATTCAAGTTTAAGTGGGTTGAACATGATAAAATTAAGTTGAATTCATTCAATAATTTGTGCATTTAGAATTCTGAGATTTTTTCTATAATTTTAATTTAAATGTTGGTTAAAAAACAAGAACACAATTGTATTAAGTAAGTTTACTCAATTCATTTAATGAAATCTACTATGACCCAGAATCATTTTTTTACAGTGTAACTTCACTTTTTAGAAATATTACGCAAGTACTTTTAACCAGCTGCTTCAAAGATGATCGTGTGTATAAAGTCAGTTCAAGTTCACATTCTAGCAGAATTAACAAAGGTAGTTATGTGCATTGATTTCATTTACTTAATTGAATTAATATACTTAATTTATTTATAAGTCTTTTGAAAGTCATTTCATTTGATGTTTCTACATCTAATGCAATGTTTTAGACATATTTTAAGGTACCATAACGCAGATGAAAATGTTATTGCTCTATATAGCTCAGGAGATTTGAGTTCTCAGTTGTGCTTCATTTAAGCATTGATTTATTTTTTGTTGTTTTTCCCCAAATTGTTTGAGAGAAATAAAAACAGAAACAAATGAGAGTGTAATTGTTGAAACGCATGAACAGTATGTTAAAATGAATGTGGATCTGGATGAGAAATGTTTGAGTTCATATTGAGATCTTCAATAATATTGACTTTTGATTGCATGTGTAAGCTCAGTTTGACACATTGTTGACATCTCTTCTCAAACTCTAACGACAGATCGAGATATTTGTGAGATTTCTGACTCTTTTTCTCAGGAGAAATATCTGAGACACAGATGAGACTTAAAACAAAGTTTCAATTTGCTCTCAATTTCAACTCAATTATGTCTAAGAAATAATTGACATATTAAAGAGATCTCATCTGTGATTTTCTTATGCCCAAACACTTTCTGGGTCTCTGTATGCCTCATATATCACTTGACAGATGAGAACGGATTTCAAGGATTAGTTCAGATATCTATATATATTATTATTATTATTATGGGGACACTGTATCTAATCATTATTAGTGCAATCAATTTAGTTTCATTACAATTTAATTTAATTACACGGCACTTTTCTTGAAGGACACTGCAAAACAGCTTTACAGAGAAAACAATACAACTTCAATTATTGACTAGTTTGATTTTTTGTAAATGTCTTTATGTACTCCATTAATATACTTTTAGTTATATTTTATCATCAACGATAGGCAAAGTAAATAAAACATCTGCTTGGATAAAAGCCTTTGAGAAAATGAATAAATGTAAATACAGTACGAAAACTTTCACAAAATCTAATATTGTTTTATGGTGACTCCTTAACACAAACACGCACAGCAATGAATTCACCACTAGTCTTTCAGTTTGATATAAAGACCTGCGACTGCGGCTGGTGGCTGAGCAGCATGTGAAAGATACTGAGAGCCATTCAGCATCCATCACTTATAAAAGCAGGGGAATCTGCGGTCTGTGTCACATACAGCCCCGGGGCAAATCCAGGAGGGGGACCAGCAGACAGCCACAGCGCCCCGTCCAACTCCGGCAAATCCCAGTGGGACTTTAAATCCCGTTTCACTGTTAGCCCTCCACGCAGACAAGCGGGGGCGACAGGACCAGCACGCACTTCAACCTGTCTCTAACCAATACAGTCTCCGACCATGAATAATTCACACCATACGGAAGCCATTGACCCCCAAACCCAATGAACTTAATGCTCACTTAATTTTATTTTATTACTCACAATTGAGAGCAGGGAAAACAAATGCTGTGAAAGAGGAGCCTGCTGAATATAGCAGCTGCAGGCCAGCAGAACAAAACAGCATCCCGGGACATGCCTCAGGCTCGACTCCAACAGCTAAACGTCTTTTATTATTGATTTCTGGACTTTTGTTGAGGATCAGATAAAAATTCATAAGGAGCTCCTGCTTTTTTCCCGTTTAACCTACTCATTAAATATTTATTAGTAGAGCTGAAGCTTTACTTGGGATACTTTTTTACTTGGAAATGACTCTTTTTTTTTGCTAAGCCTATCATGTTATGTATATACATGACACAATTTGTGCAGCTGTTGTTTCATTTTTTTATTTAAATTAAAAAAAATATATGATTTAATCAAACATGCAATATATCTTATATTACTATTTTTCAATAGACTAATATTACACAAAGTCTCTGTAAATTCTTTAAAAATGTGTATTTACAGTAAATATTTATTCTGTACAACTCTCTCTTTTTACTTTATTACCATTCCTTAATTTAATTATTATGTGCCTTTCTATTGTATTTCAATGTCTGAACCGGATGCTTTACGCACTTCTGGCAATAAAGCTCTTTGTAAACATGAACATTTTTTCATAAACAAATGTTGGTTATGTATACATAATTCCAGAATATAAATTCTCAATTAAATGAATATTTACAACTATGGAGATCAAGCCCAGTCCCTGTTGACTGCGTTTAAAGGAGGCACCTCTGGAGGGCAGTCTGCGCCTCCTGCGCGGAGGTCAAACTTATTTGTCGGTCTCCAGTTGAGTGTACAAATGAGGATGAGCTTCCCTGAGAAGAAGCTCTCACTCTCTGATGAAGAGATCACAGGTGCTTCACCATGGCAACCACAGAGACGATTGTTAAAACAAATCTATTCTATTCATAAAAGATTATATGTAGGCTACCCAAATATGCTTAATGAAAATCCAAACCCATGCGCAGCAAATGTGAAACGAACGAGACCCCTTAAATTTAGATTTAAGAGATTAAACTAAGAAGAACTGTACGTGTGCATGTTTTATTTTCTATTTTTCGTTTGTACTAACGAATCTTAAGAGAAAATCTGAGACTGAAACATACCCGAGAGTCCCATTAAGTCTCATCAAAGTAATAAAAATGGTCTGTGGTGGGTTTAGATGACTAATTCTCAAGGAGACTCTAATGGCTGTTATTGATGTTGCCAAAACAAGGGTAAAATGTCTTGATATTAAGTCTGCGTTATATTATAATACCATAATCAAGTCATTTGGTAATTATGGACTTGGAATAAAACCGGGTCTGGTAAGGGGACGGGTGGTACTTTCCGGTTCGTTAATGGGGAGCGCCTGGCATGCGGTGTCGAGGGAAATGAAAGGCTTTATCCACCTTCTCACACCATCCCTTTCACTCCCTATCGGATAACAGGCCCTTGTCCATGTGACTCTGTACCTGCCGCTTGGTTAAGGGTTTAATTGCTCCTAATTTGTCCGGCAGACCCACTATTATGGCGCTGCAAAGTTGCGACCAAATTATACTCTTTATGCGCGTCGAGTGGTGATTCCAGTGGAGTGAAATGTGGTGGGAGGGAGAGGGGAATGGACGAGGGTCCCTTGTCATTTTCCAGCAAATAAAACAAATGGCTGAAGTCTATACAGTCCATTACCGACTCAAGGCTCGGTTCTGAGCACAAGAGCTTCCTATTAAGCGAGTCGGCTCGCTTCAGGGCATGTACAGTATAAGAGGGTAGGAATAATTGTTACGGTTGTCAAGGACCATCAGTGTTGTACACGGGTGGTTTTTAGATGGACGTATGTGCAGGTCACGCGCAGACCTGCTGGTGCGCGTAAACATGGCCGCGTAACGGGCAGACGCACGGGCGCGTTTTCGTCGCCTCCATCATGAACCCACCGTAGCGCGCATTTAGCGCAAATCCCAAAAGCTTTCACTGTGTTTTAGAGCTGGAAAAATAAACAATGCATTGCGCATAAGAGGATGCCGGTCGGGTGTCCGTGTAAATGTAGTTAAATGCACTAATCTGAACAAACATAACCCGTAACCATGATGCGTAAATGTAAGTAAACATAAACATCTCTGTTCGTTCATATATTATTATGCAGGGTGATAAGGATGTCGTTCGTTTTTATATGTTATGTTACGCGCTGCTTCATACAGTGATGGAACAACTGAATTTCCAACTTTAAATGCTTTCAAAATAGAACATTAAAGCCACGTTTCGCTGTTTACTCACACATTAGTAGTCTCTTTTCCCTTTGAACGTCTTGTTTAGCAAACCTAAAGTGAAAGAAAATGTTTTCCTATTACTTAATTCAATCAGGGCGCGGCGGGCAGGGCCTTTCACTCGCGCGCATTCGGGCCCTCGCTGACAGAGTCGGCTTTGTGCCACTTTGTCCACCGCTGTCACACACTTTAATTCGAGCCTTTCTCTCTCGCATTGAAAACTCTCCACAATGACATTCAATAAGGGCTGGGAGAGTGAAAACCTGGTTATTTTTATATATTCCTTCCCGGACTCGGCGGGGGCCCGCAAGCAGGAATTAATCACTGTTCTTTAACCTCATCGCTTTGAGGTTGTGACGCGTCTTTTTTCTCAAAATAGACAAGTCCCCATAGAGCTCATTTTAAAGCATCATATTGTTGTAAAAAGCACGACTTAAAATGTTCAGATATTTTCTAGACGTTTGTATGCGTCTAAAACGTCGATTGGAAATGCACTGATGGCATCGTAAAGGGTAGATTTAAGGGAAACAAAGTTAAAACATTTAAAACCAATTATCACCGAAACCTTTAAGTTTTGGTTTGTTAAGGAAATAAAAATGCAATAAACGTACTTTTAATAATAAAACAGAGCACATATAAATTACACATTCCCAAAACTTGTGAAACGCGCTATCAGTATGCCTTGTAATTGTTAGGATAGTTAATAATGGGCTGAGCTGCAGGTGGACGGAGCCCCGGTGACATCAGTCATATGGACTGCGTGTCTAATAAGTCTCCATGTCTGCGTAAATACGCGCCTCACTGAATGAAATAATTAAAAGAGCAATAGTCTCCATGCGATCGGGTGAGAAAGAAAATAAAGTTTAAAACGACACTAAAGAGTAATAGTATAAAAGGAGGGGAAATTTTAAAAGGGAGAAGGGGCAGTACCGCCTCTTGCAGTGTGGGTGGGGCTGACAAGAATAGACTACATTATGCAGTTCATTTAGTTAACAAGTGAAATAATAGGGAAGCGTGCAGAGTGAATGCCAAGAGAAAAGGCACAAAACCCTATTGAGGGCTCTCAGCCGCTAGTAGCGTAACCGTCACATGGACAAACTGGCTCTCCAACTATTTAAGCAGGAACATTTTCTGCCCAGCATCACTCCGCTGCCCAGCCTCGGCTACAGAACAGACTAAGACTAAAAAACTTTTCGAAGCTCTCAGACTTTTTTGGTGAGGACACGCAGTGCTGTCAACATGCCAAGATCTTTTCTTGTGGATTCCTTGATTTTGAGGGAGAGCGGCGAGAAGGGGAGCGAGAGCAGCCCTCCGTTATTCCCGTACGCCGTGCATCCGTCGCATCCTCTCCACGGCCTCTCCGCCGGCACCTGCCACTCACGGAAAGCGGGTTTGTTGTGCTTTTGCCCGCTGTGCGTCACCGCGTCTCACCTGCACCCGTCTCCTCCGGCTCTGCCACTCATCAAGGCTTCTTTTCCTGCATTCGGTTCTCAATACTGTCACTCCGCGCTATCAAGACATCACTCCACCTCCAGCGGTATAAATCTCAACAGCGCCTCGGGGTTATACCAAGCCACGTATCCGGTGCCAGATCCGCGCCAGTTCCACTGCATATCCATAGGTGAGTTGTCTCTCTCTTCCACAACAACGTGTCAATAATCCAAAAATTTTGCAATTATGCAATACTCCTCCGATCTTAGTTATAATATACGTAGCTAAAATGTTTATTTCTCTCCTACAGAAAACAACAGCAGCCAACTTCAGAGCAGCAAGCGCATGCGCACCGCCTTCACCAGTACGCAACTCCTGGAGTTGGAAAGGGAATTCACTTCCAACATGTACCTGTCAAGACTTCGACGCATAGAGATCGCAACTTACCTCAACCTGTCCGAGAAGCAAGTCAAGATCTGGTTCCAGAACCGCCGCGTCAAGCACAAAAAAGAAGGCAAAAGCGGTTCCCACAGGACGGGTTCGCATAACTGCAAGTGCTCGTCGTCTCTATCTTCCGTCCGGTGCTCCGAGGAAGAGGATGACCTGCCCATGTCACCACCGACATCGGAGAAAGAGGACGGAGATCTGTCCGTAAGCCCATGAACTCTTATCCACCTCACCTCAACAGACTCTGTGCGCCACACACCTGTGGAATCTTGAATGCAGCCAAAAAGCGACGGTACCTGCGCGCGCCGTCATCTGTAAATAGCAAGAAAGAAGAAACCTTTATATATGTACGGGATCTGCGCATCCCTTTAATGTTGTACATTTGTATACATGTTCTATGTTTGTATTTTCTCCCGAAAACGACTTGTAAAGGCCAGAGTTCCGCATCCAAATTCAAACACAGTCCGAAATGAACAGATCTTATTCTTTGGTTTTATTCTGGATATTTCATTTGAGTGCAGGGTAGCTTCAAGCACATCCTTTGGAACGGAATATGGGATGTATACGGAACGGCGAAAATGAACTAGCGTCACTTTAGTGACAGAATTTGTTATTGTACTTTTATTGTAATGAGAATATTTATTTATTTAAAAATCTTAATACTGAAAATAAAGAATATTTCTTAGAGACCAAATGTTGCCTCATTCTTTGTTTAACAAGCACATCACCCAATATAACGCAACGCAAATAACTTTCACTGAAACCTTTAAAGTTGGATTTTGCTGATATTTTGCTTTCTTTAATATTTTGGGTACACATTTGAAAGCAATATGCAACAATTAACATTCTTAAATGTTATAAATCACTTATATTAAACGTCTGAAAGAAAACATTGTTCTGCACCTGTCACTTGGAAAAGCACGCGTAATTGCAAAAATGTATGGGAATATCGAAATGAATATGAAGGACACACAATTTTATCTTAGTGCAATGTTGGACGTTTTTGAGGATTTTCGAAACATAAAACTAGAATCAAATACACAGATTAACATGAGAAATACATATAGCCTAACATATGTTTTAACATGACTGCATGGCAGGAATAAGGAATTAGCTGGATTTTGTGATATATATTCCATATAATAAAATATAGTTTAAAAGGACTGTAGTTTAGAGTAAACCTGTCTACAAGGCACGCAATTGGTAAGCAATTGGATGCTTACCAGGACAAGGCTCGCGTGTGGAGCGCACGCCAACTATTTTTATTAAACATTTAGAAGGTCTTTAACCCAGAATAGGGACTCCGTTACCGTCTTGTCCAGGCGGCTATGAGGACCAGAAACTTCTTTTTTTAAATCATATACTGTTTAAATAAAATTTTGACTTTTATAACGCACTCTACTCTAATCTAGTCGTCGTGAGAGTTTGGGTGCGTTGAGAGTATATATTAGCCTATCTAAATCAAAGCGTCTCCATGCTCCACTATTCACAACTCAAGTACATCGGGATCGATCTCCGTCAAGAAGTCCAAAGAGACCAGTATTCATCTGGTTTCCCTGGCGTTCCCTGGGGACGCAGCTGAAAGCGCCTGGTGTCCCCCGTGCATGGGGCCTCCCGTTAAACACTGAACCCTTTAGCTCACGGTTCTTAACAGTCTCGTGAGAGCGGGTTAATAAAATCCCAAGTAGTGTATTAATGCACAGACAATAATACGCAAATGAATAAAATATGCGAATCAACGCGACAGATTCATCGATGTTTGTATTTTAATTTATTTAAAGGGGTCGAGGCGCGCACTTGGCGATTACGGTGATTATTATCTTTTGCCTTTTCCTCTGGTGATCGCGGATATAACGAAAGCTTATGGATTTAAATAACTGGATACATAAAGAGACATGTACGATATGAATGTATTGTTTAAAAACAATTATAACTCCTTAAATGTATCCAAAATAAATGGTGATGGGAAAGGACTTCGCATCGAAAAACAAATAGTTTGAATAGGTTGAGAAAACATAGGCGTGTAAAGTACACGTTAAACTTGAAAATGTATATATTTTCAAGTTTTTCATTTTATTTATATTCTTTTTTTCCAAATGCACCCGAGCTGCACCTCAGGCTATCGTGTCCGTTTTCAAATTCTGCGTTGCGCGTCCCCGTGCGCCCACATAACCATCACGACGCTTTAAATGTTAAATAATTAAACATGTTTTTAAATGTTATTTATGTCGATTTATTTTCAAGTTGTGGGTTTCAACAAAGGCTCTGGTGATTTACTAAATAGTCATCGAGACTCGGGGACGGGCTGCGCCGCTCGCGCAAACTCTCCTTTAATTGTTCACTTAAACATTTTAACCAAACTCCACTATTTGCATTTGTTAAGATATGGGATCAGACCATTTTGTTAATTGCACCATACAGTCCTATTTTGCACCGTGCGTCCTCTGCAAAGCGTCCTTTATCCATTCAATAGCCCGGGGGTATGCGCCCTGGGGGAGTTCTAAGCCTGCACGGTGCTCAAAATTTTCAATTTATTTATTCTTAATTTTGCGCCGATCAATTCATTGAAGCAAAAAGGGCTACAGTGTCTTTTTAGGGGAAGAAAGGCGAATTGTTGACGTGACCCTGACAGGGGGCTGCTGAGAGGGCTTGCCTGACGCTCGAGGGCCGCTTGAGTCAACAGACCCCCATCTAGCAGACTCGCCCTTGTCTTTCTTCTAACTAATTTTTCATTTACGGCTTTTCTTAGACTTGTCTCTTATCTATCAGATTAAAAGAGCAGCTTGTAACAAATCAGTCTGCCCGATTTACAAGAGCATTAAAAGCGGACAAAAGAGGCAGGCCGTCAGTACCTGAGTCTGGTAGACGGTGAGGCGCTGCAGCTGATTCGATGAGTTGAAAATGCGCACGAAACAAAATACTTGAATCCTGAAAAAGAGCCTTTGTATGTTTCTTTAGAAATCAAGCAATTCTGCATGACAAAGGACAATTAATAAGCCGTCTTTTCACGACCAGCAGCTGGTTTCCCTGTCAAGGAAAGTTGGAAAAAATTCGGACTGAATGCGCGCAAAAGCCCTTTGCGCGCAGACAGCTACCCAAGGTGACCCATTTGGCACAGTTAAAATAAGCGGGCTGAGGCGAAAGCGAGGGAACTGTCAAAAACATTTAAGCTGGAATATCTTGAAATTGCAAATCCCTTTATGTGGAGGGACGCTGCCGATCTGGGTTAGACGTACAATGGAGGTGGTTAAGTTGGAGAGGCTTTGGAAACGGACACGTGGCCTCTCAATGAGAACTTCTTGGGAATCGCGTGGCTCGCAGCGCGTCAACAAACTTTAAACGAGGTTTAAACTCGATACGTTCTCCGATAAAACCATAAAAGCACAATTTAGCTACACTTAAAGTTAATGACACTCTGTTTTAAAATAAAATAAAATACGCCGATAAGTGTACATTTAGGGTTCATCTTCGTTTGACGGTGGCTCGCTGCAGAATTCCCATTTCTACTAAATATATATATATATATATATATATATATATATATTAAAGTTCAAATCTCACAAAAATCGCTTTAGGTAAATACCAAACGGTGGTTTTCTTTATGTTAAATGGCCACATAATGTGGAAAATGTTACGCTTGGATGCATTTGCTTATGCAAATACAAATAGTCTAGCATTGGACAGTTTTTGGATACGTTTATTGCAACTCGTTTAGAACAAAACAATACACAAAATTAATTCATTATAAACAAAATAAGACGTAAGTAGTTTGATGTATAAAAAACAGATTTTTTTCTCTTGTTCAGCTTGGTAACTAACCAAAAGTTTGGTGTGTTTTACAAAAACCTTTTTTAAATTTGCACGCTAACAACTCTTTGGATCAGGCACTGGAGCAGCTACATTTCAGTGTGTGCTGGTGAACTTTGAAGGCACCCCATGGATACCCACCGACAGAGCAGACGTCGACCATGACCTTGTATAAACATCTCTGTTTATGAAATAGATTTTGCGCAAAAAGAAAACCAAAAATGCCAATCTTATAATAACGAATCTCAGATCTCCCCAACAACATCCAAGAAAGCCCAAGCATTGCAAACATAAACTTCAGTCGCCTGCCGCGATCTTTTAACTCGCGATCACGCAGTTTGATGTTGTTCATGCAGAACTGAATCACTCCATAAAGAGACAATGAGAAAGGCTGCCAATGGGATCTGCACCTGCAATGTCAAGAGGTCGTGAAATAATGAACAGGGCAGACTCAGAACTGCGCTTTCAAGTGTTAACTCTTGTAAACTGATATAAAGAGACAAGACGCACAATAATGCGCAAAAACGCTCGCGTATCCGCCTGTCTGCGTGCTGGCTACATTCTCTTTTGCATCGAGTTTTGCACAGTTAAACAGTTCCAGCCACCTCCTACCCCCGGTGCTATTGATGTCTTTCTGACCTGATAAAATGCGCTTGGCTGCCGTCAAATGGGCCAGCTTTGCCTGTTCACATTTAAATATGGGAATTAGTCATCAGCTCTGTCGCAAGAGGCAGAAATGAAGCAGCTAAACTGTTGGCCTCTTTTCAGCAGCCAGAGGGCCGGGGTCTGCATTCATTACATTGAATTTAGCGCGGAGGTGAGAGACCCCTGTGGCTGCCTTTTACCGGGATGTCATAACAAGGAATCGTTCTGGAAATGAGGGGGCGTGTGCACGAGGGAAGGAAGGGGGGCGATGCGAACCCGCATCATATCGGTTTAAAGCGCATTCTGTCTTTTAGTTAAACAAATTAACACGCACACAACCATGTGACGGTGGACATCGTTAAAATATGTCACTTTCAAGAGGTTTTCGTAGCAGAAAACTACGAAATCCACTTTAATACAGTTTTCTCTCGTTTCTGTCTTTCTTTTGACTTATCCCCCTTTACTCATAAATATGTTTAGTGTCAGAAGAAGACTTCACTTCTTTAAAAAAACTAAGTTCAAGAGTTTCCATTACCATTAGGAATCATCAACTTTAAGTCAACCATCACTACTATTAAAATCATTATATCATTTATTCTTGTAGTTTGTTTTGGGAATTATTCCCGTATACTCTAACACGCACGGTTGTTTCAACTCATTGTTGGGTAAAATTAGGAAATAACCAAGAAAATGTCCGTATTTTACCCAACCATGAGTTACAACAACCCATCATTTTAAAAGTGTAGAATTTTGGTTAACATCCCACAAATAGAACCCAACACAATACCAGTATTATTTTTTCTTCGTTAAAACCAAAATTTCATTATAACCATTAAACCCATTCGAATGTCTGGGTTGTTATATTGTTTTTTTAGTTCAGCATGATCTTATCTCTTTTTTTTCATTTGATCTTTTTTTATTGATAACAACAAGTGGCCAGGTATGACTGTTTTATTGCAGTAAAAGCAACCGTACGGACATACCCCTGTGATAAATGTAAATTAATCTCATAAAGCAATTAAAAAAAAATGAGCACACACACACATATATATATATATATATATATACTGTATATACATATATATATATATATATATAAAAGTACAAAACTAAAAACCAACTAGACTTGCGTCCTTCACTTCAGTGTTTTGGGTATAAATGTGTTTACGTAATCTGAAACAAAGAAATGAAGACTGAAGTCATTACCTGCAGTTAGTCTGTTAACAGGCTGCTGTCGTTTCCTCCGAGAGAGTTTTCAGGAGATTGTGTAGTGGAGCTGCAGCGCCATCTGATGGAGAAAAAACAAAACTACATCTTACATGTCAACTTGTGCACATCATACAAGCAAGTTCTCATTTTTTTAAACCAAGTGCAAATGCATTTGGCACAATTACGCAACTGATTTTGTTATAAACTTGATTATGTGACATTTTATTAGACTTTTTTTGTATTTGTGCCTTAAATTGATTAATTGCTCTTAGGTGATTCCTGACATTCACTAAATTAAGATGAAAGACTGCAATGTTTCCCCATATAGCCACACATGTACAGTTCTGCTTAAAGCGCTTTACTTGTTTATGTTTATATTTTTCTTTGTAAAATAGTTTTTTGTTGTTGTTGTTGTATTGCAACGAAATTGTACTGGCATTTACTGACAGACTAACATTAAAGACGTAAACATGAATCATGTCCAGTCTCTTTGCAATACAATACAATTTTGTACTGTTGGTATTATATGCTATTTGGAGAAAGTGTGAATAATTGACATCACAACCTAATTATAGCCATGACACAAGGGCTTGCCATTCTGATGCTAATGATTTACTTATGAGAGATGGATTTAGGATTGTAAACAAGCTTTTGTTACAGATGTTGGCAAATAATCGATTTTAATGTGCTAATTTGTACTTACTGGTTTGCTAATGTTAAGGATGATTGAAGACGTGCCAAAACGATTGAGAAAAACGGTAAACAGTGGTTGTGTTGCAGTTTGTGCTCCACGCCAGCAGGTGGCAGTGATGGCGCTCAGCGCTCTGTTTCCTCCAGGACTTTACTAGGAGCAGAGTGATCTGTAAACCTCTGTTCTCCGCTGATCGCGGGGCAGCACGGCATTAAAATGCTCAGAAATTATTGCAAGCTTCTTCAAATACATGTCCGAAAATGTGCCGTCCCCCATCACGCTGCTGCAGGTAAGCGAATCCTTTAAAGAGAGCGTTATTATACAAGGGGGCGTAAATGTGGAGGTGTGGCCAACATGGCTAGAGTGAACTAGTACGCACTGGCGTAACACAAGGATGTTTGTCTACTAGTTTCAGTTTGTTTGTTGATTATCTGTAGTTTAATTTCACCGTGAATACCCAAGTCATAGCAATATTATTGCAAATCTGCATTTTCGATTTGGTGACTTTAGCGCGTTGGAGAAAAGAAAATCAATCAGTACAGCCAAGATGACGGATGGGGAGAAATCATTTGTGTTTGACCTCCTATCTAAACGCCGTCGACTACAATTAACAAGTTAAATTATATTACTATTTGTCTTCATAAACAAACAAAAGTCTATGCTAATATCTCAAGATATGTAAAGAAACGGATTATATGTTAATATTTCAGCATTAATAATCATGTATGTTTACACCATCTGCATGAAAGAATTGAGGCCTTTGTAAAGTGACATGCGTTAAAGCTCAACAATCGGATTGTGGGAATAAAAATGCCACTTATTTTATCTATTGGGAAATTCCTCTTGAAGAATTTTTAAACCTCTTGAGACAGATCTCCCGCGTGCTCCAGGGTTGAGTTCATCAATTGCGCGTGCGCCCCTTCAAGCAAACATTAAGCATTTTAACTCAAAGTAAAAAAAACTAACTTATTAGAGGAAAAACACGAATCACATCAGCACACATTCAAATCCAGTGGTTGTGTTCCTAAAGACAGGCAACATTGGTTTCTGCTTTGCTGCTTCGTATATCCCACAATCCTGTGCGTGGCCTTTCGCGAATCAAATTCTGTCGGGTGAAGCGGTTGGTTACTGTATGTATATAAATAGTCAGTTTTGCTTATACAGATAAGTTTTAAAACATATCTATAAGTATAAAATAGTTCTGTTCCAGTTGTTACGTTTAAAACCAGAAAATAATCAAAACTTGAACGCAAGTAGTAATCTGAAAGCCTATTCAGACACAAAAATCGTAAAATCATAAAACGTTATGTAAGGGATAATGTACAGGCAGCCGGTTGTTATTGCAGAAATAAGACCCGACAGTGTGATCAGGACCCTCACACTGAAGGGGCTTATTGCGCGATAACAGCCGGTATTGTACCGAATTTTGACTCCCCTACTTCTGATTGGTTCATTCACTTAGGTTGCTGCTTTGTGATTGGTCCCTATCTCTAAGGCCCGCCCCCACACCTAATCCTAACCAGTATAGGGGAAGACAGGGGAGTCATAATCTCACGGGGAGTCAGATTTTGATACGACACCAGCTGCTTGTACATTATCCCGCTTATTACACGGCTAGTTGCCACATGAGAAAAAAATGGACATGAAAAAATGTGGATTTGAACTATTTTATTAGCTCATTTTTACCGAATGCCGACCTTCCATGAGGAAAAGGCGTTTACTTTCGGTTTTAAGATACGAAACCACATTCAAATGTCACAAAAAGGCAATTTGGTTTAATCGCTTGTAAATACAATGTCATGTATGTTATTAAAAGACATGTTTAAATTGTCAAAAAATATGTCAAAATGATTTGCTGCATCCGGGTTACCGTGTGTTATAAATTTTGAGAGGTTGTTATCTGGGAATAACGAACCTGCAAATGTCACGACTGGCCAATCAGACTCGAGCATTCCAACGAGCCGTGTGATAGTATAAAATAACACAGAATAAAGATATCTACAAAAGCAATCAAACTCAAGTTAATTGCAGAAAAGTATGAAGAATGGAAAATTCAAATGTAAAAATAGTTTTTGCTGTATTGTGTACAGTGCTGTGTTGCAGATATCCACCACTGAATTTGTGATTGGTCTTTAAAAAGAAATTCATCGCATCATAAATTGTCTTTGCTTTGTTTAGGTGTTCGACACAAGACGACGATACAGTACGCGGCACGGCCTGACATGCCAAAGCTGGCGTACAGAAAGTTGAAAGGGAAGAGTCCAGGAGTGGTGTTCCTGCCTGGTTTTGCCTCAAACATGGGCGGTCTGAAAGCAGAAGCTTTAGAAGAATTCTGCAAGTCATTAGGGCATTCGTATCTCAGGTAAACACACTGCATATGTGGTTATGCGTTTTATTAGTCTCGGTATTCAAGCACAAATGCAATGAGAAGAAAATATGCAGTAATAATATTTTGGTCATATGCTTGGGCATGGAGTTCATTATCCGTTTATACACCTTGACATCTGTCTTGTGTTAAATAAACTGTGTTCAGGTTTGACTATTCCGGCTGTGGGTCCTCTGAAGGGGAAATGAAAAACTTTAACATCGGTGCTTGGAAGAAAGATGTCCTCTATGTACTGGATGAACTAGTGGAGGGACCGCAGGTTAGTGCATGAACACCTGTACAGCTGTGGGTCTTGACTCATTTCAATGTACTCAGAGATGCATGACTCATTTTAGTTTGACCTTTTGGTCAGATTCTGGTAGGTTCCAGTATGGGCGGCTGGCTGATGCTGTTGGCTGCTCTTTCACGGCCGGAGAGGATCGCTGCTTTAGTGGGCATCTCCACAGCTGCCGATCACTTCGTCACAGCCTTCCACGCGCTGCCAATCGAGGTGCGATGCGTCCGCTTGTCTGCTTTAAATAACCGGGGTGTTTTGTTGCGGTTTGCTATGCTCGGTTTATTACAGAGATCTTAGTGACATCTGCTTTTGTGAATGTCATTTTAGAGGCGTCAGCTCACACTTACGGTTACAGTCATGTAAAAATAAATGACAAGATCTGGTTTACCAGTAGGATGATAATTGTCACCTCCTCTTATCCTCTAGACGAAGAAGGAGGTTGAAGAACAGGGCTCGTGGAAGTTCCCTACCAAGCACAATGAAGAAGGTTTCTATACTCTGAGCGTGGACTTTCTGAAGGAGGCGGAGAATCACTGCGTACTCCACAGCCCCATCCCTATGTCCTGTCCCGTACGTCTCATCCACGGCCTCAAGGACTCCGACGTCCCCTGGCACGTCTCCATGCAGGTCGCCGAGCGGGTGCTTTCCAACGACATAGACGTTATTCTTCGCAAACACGGGCTCCACCGCATGTCCGAGAAAGATGACATTAAGCTGATGGTGTACACTATAGATGATCTTATCGATAAACTGACAACGCTGGGGTAAGAGAGTGATGAGATGGACCAGGGGGAGGGGGGCTTCAAACACGCTTGACCTTTAGAAATTTTGAAGAATTTTCATTCTGGTGTGAAAGCGCACAGTGACCAGAGACCAGAATGAACATTTTTCAGATTTTTTTGCTTTTGTGTTCCACCAAACAAACACTTTAGGACATCACGAGTAAACCGATTTTTTTATTTTACAGTGAATTGTTCCTTGAAGCTACAGAAGCTTTCCGGGCGATTCAGTTGTGAAATGTTGTGCATTATTCTTATTTTCCATGACACAGATGGCATCTGTTTAACACTAGTAAATGCAATTAAGTCCAATAAGGACATGTTCGTGGAGGCTTTTTCAACCCAAATCAAAATGCCAAACTGTTGTAGACGTATCGTATCATGAACCTCATATTATTCTTGTTTGTATTGTTTCTTGTTCAACTCTTATGTGCTCATTTTTGGAACGCTTAAACCTGTAGCCTTATAAAGTTTTCATTTTTACGAGTAGCCTGGCACAGTGTTTCAGATGTGAAGGGTATGATCACCATGTCTTCAGTTTGTGCACGTCAGATTTCACACCTGAGATACAGTTGTGTAAACCCGTGTTAAAGGTTCTCATGTAAAATGTCTTTTTTGTTTGAAAGGTGTGGAGTTTATCTTGAGGTTGACTTGACTCTGTAATGAGCTGTTTTCTTGGACAAAGTCTAGAATAAGAAATGACATGTACACACTTGCTTTATTACTACGTTTTTTCATTATTTCAGAGCATCACTGTTTTTCGGTGAACTGGAAAAGAAAGTACATGCATATAGTGTGGACCCGGAGGTTCCGTTTTAATCATATGCAAGCTTTCTGAATTTTGCGAACAGATGATGGAAAATAGAAAATGTTTGTTGTTTTGTTTTTCAATTTAGATATCTTTACATATATATTTACTTAACACTATGCAATATTTTTTTATCAGTTTTTTCTTCATTTTTTTACCACCAGCTGTCTTTTCTGTGTGTTACACGTCGTACTTTCCTTTACAGTAGTATCCACAGATTTAAAAAGCCTTTATTTCCTCCAGTGACCACGTTTTTCTTCTTGTGTAGTGCATGTTTTTTCAGATTGTTAACTGAAAGTATTATCACATTTTCCTTCCTTTTTTGTAAACAGTATAAAATTTACTCCTTTATTCTTTTACTCACCCTCAGATTGTTCCAAACCTGTATAAATGTCTTTGTTCTGCTGAACACGAAGGAAGATATTTGGAAGAATGTCAGTAACCAAACAAATCTCATCCCTATTGACTCCCATAGTATTTATTTTCCCTACTATGGCAATAAATGGGGGATGAGATTTGTGTGGTTACCGACATTCTTCCAAATATCTTCCTTCGTGTTCAGCAGAACAAAGACATTTATACAGGTTTGGAACAACCTGGGGGTGAGAATGTAAAGACAGAATTTTCATTTTTGGGTGAACTATCCCTTTAAACATTTCCAAAAGTATGTTTTAAAATTATGTATGTCATGTTGTCAAATATGTATAAATCTTTCTGTTATTAAAGCTCTATGATGGTCAGAGAATGTGGCAGTATTTCATTTAGATGGCTAAACCTCACTGCATGTTGTAGAGTCATTTTAATTTCAGAATGTTTATAAATATATTTGAGCAAATATTATTTTGTCTGCCAGAAGCAGTGCATTCTGGGTAATCGCCTCTTTACGTATGTATACATATACGTACTGTAATCCAATCATGCATTTTTAAATGTGGGTCATGCGTGAATAATTTTGGACCACTATATACGGTTAATGCGTGTTCTCAGATTTATTGAGAAAAGTTGTTCAATGAATAACTAATAAGTTAATAACTCAGTTTTGTGGTGATGAAGTAACAGTGTTGTGTATTCAGGGATGTTGTGAAAGAGTCCTTCAGCATCTCACACCCCAGCTTCACATTCTGATCACTGACTTTCCTCATCACAGCTCTTTCACATCTGACAGCACAGGTAAACTCACAACTCGCATCATACAACCTGACATAAAGCAAAACTTTTATAGAGCAATGTGTGTTTATTGCTGTAAATTGATGAATGAGAGCGTTACGTAAAAGTGTCTTGTATTTTCTGTCTCAGGATCAGTTGTTCATAAGACCAGAGCAGGTAAAGCATTTATAAAAGTACTTTAAACTGAACTTTCACTGTTCATGTACATTTTTAAACATGGTATCATGATATTTTGAAGAGTTTGAAATGGCTTCAAGAGAACTAAATAAGTAAATATCGTCTGTATTTGACAGGCAAATGAATATTGGACTGCTCTGAGCAGATGTTCAGTAGTACATGGACATGGGAGACCTGATGTTTGACCTTTATATGGCTGAGTGAGTATTTGTCATTCACAGCTATACATCATTATAAACCCTGTACAGCAAATACAACACAGTGCATTGAAATTCAGGTCTTTTTTTGTTTTCCAGTGAGAACAGCAGGCTGTACATGGACATGTTGAGGAATGTGAGAGCACAGCTGGATGCACACACAGGCCGACAGTGATTGATGTGGACTGATTGATGGATTGATGGAAGACAATAGAGAATGCTGAGGCAGCTTTGCTGATGTCAGGGCTGAGCGCAAAGCAACAGCCAATGTTTTCTTTTCTCAAAGAGCTCTTTCAGAGACGACTGCTAGAACGCTTTTTAAAGTCCAGTTTAAAGTGCTTTATTTACAAAATAATTTAGAGATGAATTGGAAAAACAAAAATCAGTTTTTGCTCCACAATAAACAAAAGCGACTTAAAGATCACATATTTATGAGCACTTTAAATGTTGCTTCATATAACATTTAGGCCCGGTTTCACAGACACGGCTTCGCTTAAACCAGGACTAAGCCTTAGTTGAATTAAGATATTTATGTCGCTTTTATAAAAATACCTTAGAAGAATACATTACTGGTGTGCATCTTGAGACAAAACAATGGCACTGATATATTTTAAGATATTTCTGGGCATGTTGTATTTAGTTAAGACCGGTCAAACCTTCATTTTAGTCTAGGACTAGCCTTAAGCCTTGTCTGTGAAACCGGGCCATGATGTTTATTGAAGATGAGAGTGCAATTCGCAACTTCGCCGCTAGATGCCGCTTCATACACTAGACCTTTGATCTTCAATACGTGGCAGCAGTAGCCTATCATTTAGTGCAATATTTTAGAGTGTGTATAATGTGACATTTTGCTAACAAGACAGCAAAATATTTATGTAATTATATAGAAACAAGACAACGATTTTTGTGGGCATGTTGTTTTGAAAATGCTATTTTTTTGTAGCAATAGCTTGAATGCACAATACAAAACTGACTTTCAAGAGCTTTGTTTTTTCTGGATAAATGTTTACGTCTCATCCGATTTCAATGTCTTGCAATCCATGTGGGACACAAAATCATTCATTCTCTTTTTATGGTCAGATAGTAATTTTTCGTCATAAGCAATATTGTAAAACGTCTGCTTCCTGTTCACTCCTGTGGGAAGTCTTGCCCTGACCAATATGGCGGCGCCGTTGACACGCAGCAACGGGTTCAACGAAGCGTTTTTCTATTGTAGTTCCCAGCTCTTCCCCCTCTCCATCAGTGCATTTAGGAAAATGAACCATAGTTTTATTAAATTAAGTATGCTAGCCGTTTTTTGGTAAATTAATTTGATTCACCTTTGCTTTACGAGCTACAAATATGGATATTGTAGTGTAGTGAGTAAATTAGCCTACTGCATTTATTAAAACCAAAAAATGGTTAGTGAAGTGAAACCACGATTAATTCTGATAAGTGAGAGCCCTCCCCCTCTCCTCTCCATCAGTGTAAATGCGCGAGGCTTCGGTGTAGATGACGGATGCTGCGCTGCGTCCCACACGCTGCCCCATACTGATGCCCAACAGACGGACATTGCACGAGAAAAACAACAAACAGCCTCCATCACTGGTGAGTAGACACAAGTTGTCTCACTGTCAGTCAAATATTATACGTGTCATATTTTATATTTTATATTAAATGCGCTTTTGTCTCCTGGCATTTTTCATTAGGGAGAGGAGAGCAGTTTGCGTTTTAATGACGTCGATAGTGCATTCGTGATTAGATGCAAATGCAGGTCATTGTAGTTGAACAGCTTACATCATATGATGGCATCGCACTTTCATGTTTCGATGCGCGTTGCATGCCAACCAAGAGACGAAAAGATGAAACGCGCATTGTTTTTCTTCTCTCTCGCTCTTTGTAATTTATTCTGCACAATGCAATGCATTACAGAACAAATGTATTATGGACTGGAAATGTGTTTTTTCCAATACACAATATGAAAGAAACATGAATGCATTTTCAATTCAATTGTCAATTTGATTCAAATATAATCTTGTGCTGTTTGTGTTCTACAAGAGTTCAGATTTTCAGCCCTGTGGGTCGGTGTTGATGTCTGAGCGCTGCATGGCTAACAGAGGACCGAGCTATGGGCTCAGCCGTGAGGTCCAGGAGAAGATCGAGCAGAAGTATGTCGCTGAGCTGGAGGCTCGCCTGGTGGACTGGATCCTGTTGCAGTGTGGAGACGACCTGGAGAGACCGGAACCTGGCAAACAGAACTTCCAGAAATGGCTCATGAGTGGAACAGTATGTGCGGATTATATGAGCGCAGAATGATGGATGCGTGGAGAAGGAACATCAATGATTGAGTGTTTTTCACAAGCCCTTCATTTGTTTCCATGCAGCATTTTGTGATATATAAAGTCATTGGCAGGATGATGTGGCATTATTGAGAATGTGACTGAATTGCGTTCCTGGCCAGTGAGGCTTGCTGTGAGTGTGTGTTGTGGATTCAGTTTGAGTGATGTGTCTGTCTTCTGTCTCCGTCACAGATTCTGTGCCGTCTCATCAACAGTCTGTACCCGAGTGGTATAGAGCCCATTAAGAAAATTACAGAAACTAAAATGGCCTTTAAACAAATGGAGAAGATTTCGCAGTTCCTGCAGGCCGCTGAGGAATACGGAGTCACTAGAGGAGACATATTTCAGACGGTTGATCTTTGGGAAGGTATAACAAAAAGAGAATTGTGCCAACATGTTAATTTATTTCATTAGACAGCTAACGTTTATTTAATAAAAATACATGACTTGGCTCATTCTCAAAAGAAAAATCAGCCAATAAGAACTGCTGTTTAAAAAGCATCTCTTGGTAAGACTTATAACACAGCTTTGATATATTTCAACATAATTCCTAAAGTTACATTTGTGTTATGGAATATAATACATATTATAGAATAAAAAAGAAAAAAATTATTTCCATGGAAAATATCACTGGAAACGTAATTTGTTTAGTAATATTCATTGGCTCAGTGAAGAGTGTGAAAGATGCTTTGGTGTTTATTTTGGAATCATGTTTAAAGCGTTTGGTTGGGTGTTGAAGGGAAGGACATGGCAGCGGTCCAGAGGACACTGGTGGCACTGGGAAGTGAAGCTCTCACGAAAGACGATGGTCATTTCCGCGGAAACAAAGACTGGTTTCATAGGTGAGCTGTAAAGAGGAGGGTGTCACCTTGAGAATGTTCCAGACTGCCCGAATGCTACATTTGATGCATTTCGTATCACAGAATCAGAAGTGATTACAGAGAAACAACATGGTTGGGATCAAAGTGCAATTGTTATAGTGGCATTCACTTTGCTGTTGTCTTATGTAGAATTTTTTTTATTTAGTTATCATTGGTGAATGACTCTTAAAGGAACAGTTTACCAGAAAATTAAAGTTATCCCTTTGTTTACTCATCTACATGCAATCCTAGGTGTATACGATCAATCATATACGAAAAAAATGTCCAGTGTCTGTTGGAATTCAAGAGTGATATTAAGTCATCCAAAAGCAATGTGAAAGACTGACAGCATGACAAGACGCATAAAAACTTGAACACATAAAAAATGATCGTTGAACTTTTCCTAAACACATGTAGAAATATGACATTCGTACTGCTTGAAGGTGAATCTGTATATACAGTGATTTCTGTGTTTAAATCTCTGTAATTGTGTTTCAGGAAAGCTAAAGTACAGAAGAGGGAGTTTTCCGAGGAGCAGCTGCGTCAGGGCAGGCGTTTGATCGGTTTGCAGATGGGAAGCAATCGCGGAGCGTCTCAGTCCGGTATGGTGGGTTACGGCACCCCGCGACAGATCATGCGCCACGACTCTCCCCGACACAACGGAAATGAGTCTGACAGCAATCCCTAAACACTCCAGTCTGGTATGAGTGAAACAGTCAGAGTCGTGTATGTGTGTACAGTATATATATAGATACAGTGGACACCAGATCTGAGTTTACACACATTAGTGTTAGTGCTTTACCCACAATCCACCAGATACGCTGTTAAAATAAAATTCAATCATGAGTAACTTTGAATGTGTTGCCCTTTGAGAAGCTGACAGACAGGCTTTTGTGGACGGTCAGATGTTTAGTCCTGCATGCTGCGAAATAGAAACGTTCAAAAGACAGAAGTCTTCTTTTGGGGCGTCATGGTATTATGGTTGATGTGATGCTGTATTACACGCAAAAAATGATTTTCTTACTCAGTATTTTAATCTTGTTTCCAGTACAAATATCTCAGCGTTCACGATACATTGAGAAATAAAATGATGTAAGAGATCGTAAACCTTGTTTTATTGAAAAAGAAAAATGTGCATTTTTGTTTTAAACAAGAACATATATCTGCCAATTGTATGAATGGATGATTTTTTTTCTTTCTAACTTAATATTTTGGCAAATTTGTATTGTGAGCATAACCTCACTGAATTTAGAAATAGGCTAAACATCTTAAATCATTTTGCCTCTTTAATAGAGGCATCTTTAGGAATGGTACATATTTGTTCTAGAATACATCTATAAAAATGCCAAAGAAAATCATTTTTTGCAGTCTCACGGGTTCTGACAACATGCATAACTGACAGATTTGTGCTGTTTTCACACATAAAAAAAGAATGTTCACATTGGCGTGCTTATTTTTCAGACGTCACAGAAGCAAACTGATGCTTTAGGTCCTAGTTTTGTCATCAAACTGTGTATTTAAGTTGCTGTATATTCACTGTACAGAATCAACTGTGGTATTTATGAAATGTATCTGTTATTTATGAAAATGTCTCTATTTTCAAAACATTTCATTGGATTTACTAACATGTATGTAAGTCCTTTAAATGTGCTTCTGCTGTGTGACTGTATTATAGATTATTTATTGTGAGGTTTCATGTTTTATCCACATATTTTTGACAATCACACACCCTTTCCACTTTTTATGACTTTAGAAACTTTGAAAGTTTTGGTACATTTAACAGTTTCAGTATTGTTCATTTCATGTTGTTATTGCTGTGGTGGTTTGATTTTAAATGCATCTCATTTATTTATTTGAAAAATAAGATCTGTAACATAATATATAATCATCTATAACTTGATTTGTTTCAGTTGATTTCTTTTGAGAAATGTAACGTAAATGCATTCTTTTATTTTGACACTGGTTGCATAAAAATGAATGAGCAAATTTGAACAGAAAGGCAGTCGACAATCCTACAAAGTGGAATACAGCGAATATAATCAGGTTTTATCCATTTAAAGTCGACGTGATCCAGACATTATTTACACATTGATTAAAGAATGCAAGGTCAAAAGTATTTTGAAAAAAGGATGGGACATTTACAAAGCCAAAAATGTGTTGAAAGCAAATGGGCACATTCTCATTTTATGTCGATTTTAAAATGATAATCAGTGATATGATGTCACGCACGCACACGCGTCATCTTCACACACAATGATATCAACAGTCTTGCATCACTTCTGATGGTCACATGTTCATTTTAATGTGATAAAAGCAAATGTGCCCACTGTGATACACAGGTGACAGTAAACATACCTGACCATCACACAAACGGTAATATTTGTGTTTTTTGTTGTTGTACAAACTCATCATATTGTTTTATGTCAAGATGCGTCAAAAACAAACATTTAAACAGTAAATCTAGGAAACTAACGAGAATGAGAAAAAAAAGGAATCCAAGTACATCGTCTTGCTTCTGTTTACTCGATGGTCTGGTCTGGTTGTGCATCAGTCTGCTCCGCCGCTTCACCACGTTTGACCTGGAAATTAAAACAAGATGTAAGAAATTTTGTGAAGAAAACTGCTGATTTATGACAACTCTTGAAGATAATAATATAGATGTGTAAAGGTCTTCTGTACACGGACCAGTTAGTGTCATTACTGAAGCAAAACTTCTACCTTGAGGTTGTTGTAATGGTCAAGGCTTTTGCAGTGCTCTGATTTTGCTTTCTTCTCATCGCTGTAGAAAACATTACACAGCTTGCAGAAGAAGCCCGTAACTGGAATGACGTAATTCACACCTGAAAAAAGCAAAGGGGTATTTGTTGGGGATGTTTTTTGACACAAATCCATCCCATTGGCAAGACATTTGAAACCATTAAAGAAATAAATCTGGTCACTTGCAATGAAAGTGAAAAGGGCCTGTGCATCAATGTTAAAGAAACAAACAGGTGATCGTGTGAAGTTTGTCTTACCCACAGCGTGTTCGGGTTCATATGGATCCAGCGGGCTTTTGTCTTGCTCATCGGTGTCTTCCGAAGCTTTTTCTTCACACGCGGGATCGCCACACACACCTTCACAATCTGCCGCAGAGCTGTTGTTGCTCTATAAACACAAAATATAAGAATTCAATCTTGTATCTCTATTGTTTTGTTATCATAGACCCCAACGATTTAAGTAACAGGTGATGCTGTGACTGGTGGAACTGTGATGTTTACCTTATTTGTGGCGTTCTTGTTTGCCTGCTCTCTTTCTGTCTTGACAGGGTTGACGGGTTTTTGTTTCTTCTTATAAACGAGTGAATAGAGCTCGAGTGTTCTCCTACAACAACAACAACAACAACAAACTGAAAATGCCACTACAGTAGGGCTGAAAGAAAAAAGTCTGATAGAGAGAGCTTCTTTTGAGTTTCAACTGTTTGTATTATTGATAAAAGAATTGGAAGACAAGACGGGACTCTTCTCTGAAAAACAGTTTGTTTTTTTGGTGTGGTTGCAGTATCAATATAAATATTCAATAAATCAAAATATTGTGTTAAAAGCGTACAATTTATTGTTTGTCACAACTGACTTAATACAATAAACCACAATTCACGATTACTGTAATATCATAATATTTTGAACAACAACAAAAAAACGAAACTGAATTTCAAATAACAGATTTATTTCCAAAAGAAATTCAATAACATTTGTTGTTCTCATGTACTCGCTAAAATATGACTTGTCCCGGCTCTAATTTTAAAGGGATACTCCACCCAAAAATGAATCACTGCCCCCGAGTTGTTCCAAACCTGTATAAATGTCTTTGTTCTGTTGAACACAAAGGAAGATATTTGAAAAGAAAGGTTAGCAACCCATACTTCTGGGACATCGATGACTACCATATTAGAAAAACATTAAATGGCAGTCAAAGGTGCCCTAGAACTCTTTGCTTCCCTAAATTCTTCAAAATACCTCATTTTGTGTTCAACAGAACAAAACAAATGATACATTTTTTCAAATATATTTCTTTCTCTTCATCAGAACAAAGAAATTGATACAGGTTTGGAACAACTTGAGGAAATGATGACACAACTTTCATTTTTGGGTGGAGTAGCCCTTTAATGACAACGCTGTGTCAACATTTTGACAACGCTTTGCCAACGTTTCATTTCAAGGCTGCACAAAAATAAGCGAATGAATCACTCACCAGCGAATCAGTGAGTCTCCTTTCCTGCATATGTCGACCTTTAGCAACGAACCCCAAAATTTGCAAGGCCTGCGCATGTAATATGAAACAATCTTCTCAGCTGATTTTGCCTTTTCGAACTGTATGTAACACTGATGGGAAAAAGAGGCCGCAGAATAAATGATTAGCATGAACGTCAGGTGCTGCTACGAATGTTAATACGTGTGTGTGTGTGTGTGTGTGTGTGTGTGTGTGTGTGTGTGTGTGTGTGTGTGTGTGTGTGTGTACATACAGTTCCCACTTTCTTGTTAAGAAAGTAACCAGTCAGCGTTCCGAAGGACTTGACAAGATGAAAGATGTTCATGTGCGTGTATCTCTGCTGCGCGGGTGCCACAGTAGGAAGACAGCTGATGAAAATGGATCTCCCGCTAGGGCTCTGAAAATTGAACAGGGTTTGAAACCAGCACGACTATTTTACTTTTATTACCATAACTGTGTACATTTACAACAAGGGTTCTGTCAAATGCAAGTCATAATTTCACTTTTTTCCTTCTTAATAAATATGTTCACTTTTAAAGAAAGACAGATTTTATGTAACAATCACACAACAAACAGTAGAAAAATGGCACTGAAAGGTGAAGGAGATCCCTATTCAAATCTGCGTTGTGTTGTAGCACCTCAATTGTCTTCATGGTAAAAGACATGGAAATGGACACAGGTATCCCCCACAGGGTGGCTTTGTGCTCTTTGTAGTACCGCACCATTTCTTCAGCTGTCTCCTCTGTTTCCAGTTCGATCATGGCCTACGGAAACACAGGTATTGGTAAAACTAGATCTGATTAAAAAAACAACTCGCGTTTGGACTAAAGATATAAAAAAAGTATATACAGACCTCCTGTCTGTACACAGAGGCAGTATGCTTGACTATACGCCCAAAGGGTGCACAGAGTCTGCAGAGCTCCTTCAACAGGTCCGGGGTCTTTCTGACGGGCCACACCACCACCACTTTACCTTTCTATGAGAGTCAACACAAACACACACACACACACACACACACACACACACACACACATAAGACTAACCTTAAAACTAACACACAAATCTCTCTGATTTTCCCATAAATAACATTGGCTGGTAGGCATTACTTGTTACTTGTATTACTACTGACCTTTGGCTCTGATGAATCTAGAAAAAAATAAAATAAGGAAAGAAGTGTTACTGACAGCACTAAATGCATTGTGGGACTAAATGCACTGTGAATGTTAGTGGTCATATCGTTTAAACAGCCACGGAAAACATTAAGAGACATTTTTAGTTTTCTAAATTTAGGTAAACACATACCTTGATTGTTTCATTTTGTGATCTACTAACAATAATATCTCCCAAATTTCAAATAAAAATATGGTTTCTATTTGCATTGATTTGCAGAAAATTTAAACTGGAGAAACAGGGGAAAATAACAGAAAAAATGCTCTGTATTGTTTCAGACCTCAAATACTGCAAAGAAAACGAGTTCAGATTCACTTTTAAGCAATACAACAGTCTTTTTGGACATGTATTTAGGAAAAGTTCAAAAATGATTTTTATTCACAGTTTCATGTGTCTTATCATGTTTATCATGTCTTTCACATTGCTGTTGGATGACTTCATTTTGTTGAAAATCAACAGACACTGAACTGGAATGACCACAATACATCTAGAAATGCTGATTACAGGAAAATCTAGAACGATCTCTTATTATTCGACAGATATTTGCCACAGTTTGATGTACCTAAAGCCGCTTCGCCCGCTGTGCCGTCCAGCTCATCTAATGTCACGAAATCCTCAAAGTTTTCTGGGAATTCCGTATCGTCGAAACCATCCTGAAAATACAAAAAGCATGCACACTGCATTCAGTCCCATCAATATTAATCATCTTTATCTGCAACTAGGCTGACTCGAGAAGCACCAGACGTTAATCTGGTGTCTTCAAGGTGTCCGACGGACCTGTTCGTCTGGATGTTCCTCTAGACCTCTTGCTCTATTCTCCTCTCTCTCTTCCTCAGCAGCAGGCTCCCCCCCCTCCGTCTTAATCTTCTCGTCTTCCGTCTGCGTCATGACATCATCCGCTGTGTCATCAAGCAGTCCAGGTTCATCCTCCATCTGAATGCCCTCTTCGTCCTCCAGCATCCTCTCTTCTTCGTCTTTTTGTGTGAGGTCCTGGCTGGAGCCGTCACCTTTCTCCTTGCTGTTGGAGGACTCGTCTCTCGATTTGCTGCTGGTGCTGGAATCAGATTTCCTGGACGGACGATCTGGGCTGCTCTCCCTGCAAAAAGCATATCAAGTGAATGTTCAAGTTAAGATACACGCAGCCCTTGCTTAATACAAATCATTTTTTCTTGCTTTCTGGATCTGAGAAGACAAAATGAGTCTCATACTTGTGCAGACTTGTGATGTTGGTCATGTTGACTTTGACGCTTTTGCCTTGCATCCTCAGCGGGTTGATGTAGTAATACTTCACCATGATGTCTGCATCCCGCCAGTTAACCATCTCGACCAAAGCCTGAGCACGCACAAAAACCTTGAAACACTTTGAAAACCAAAACATAAAGCGGACAAGAAAAACAGACAGAACGATTGCTTCACCTTACAGTCCATGAATTTAGACTGCCGCACCCTGCCGAACATCACTACGAGCTTCAGGACCTCGTCCTCGACATCTCCGGGAGGCAAATGTGAGAAGCAAACCACAGTAGGCGGGGTCGGACGTTTAGCTCGCTTTGGCAAAGGCTCGTCGAACTTGGGTGGTGACTGCCAAACAGAAACGTCCAGGAATGCCCCTCAGTGATGCTGAAAAACGTTAAATGTAACTCTATAGGATGTGATGGGTTCTACTCACGTGGACGCCCTCCACTGTCGGTGATAAATACAGAGTGACTCGGTTCTCTTTGACGAAAGCAGGTTTCATCTGGTAGTGACTGATCATGCTCTGAGCCTCTTTGTGGGAACTAAACTCCAAAAAACCCTACGAACCAGAACGTAATATTAACATTCATTTAATACCAACATGAAAATCATTATTTAGCATTATGAGCGTTATGGATGAAACAATGACTTTTGTCACTTCATTATTTTTATTATTCTCTTTTTAGTGTTTTATTACCTTCGCAGGGAACACCAAGTGTTTGATGATTGTGCCAAACGGCCTTCCGAGCACCAAAAGCTCCTCCACGGACACAGCGCCCATAGGAAACTTGGCGACTACAACTCTGGTTTTGGGCTGGGGAAAACACAGAAATACTCGACATTTGAATTTCTCTGCACAAAGAATGGACAATTTAAACAGGCTGAATTACCTTCGGAGGGTGAAAATGGTCCAATGTGGTGGATTGCGACGGATCACCTTAAACACACAGACAGAATGAGATCTCTCATCAATTATTTGCTGTTTTGTCATTAAATCAGACGGTGCATTTTCCAGACTTAAAAGTGTGTTAAAAATGTTAATTTACTTAAAAATGCATGTTGTTGTGTACCTGGGACGGGGTGTGAGCTGTAGGGTCTTTTAGGAGGCTGAGAAGAGCGAGAACTTTGCGAGGATTCCCGTTTTTTGTGACGGACACCTAGAAGATGTTCTTTCCATGTCTGTAAAGTCGAGAAAAACAGGTAACTGATGACAGAAATATGACAGATGAGTTCAAAATGCTGGCCTATATTGATCTGATTGATAGCTACAAACAGAACACGCCTCCATAAAATATCCAAACGCTTTAAATGGTGCATTTAGCATTAACCTCTTTGCTTTTAATTTCTATGTTGTGGAACTGTAATAACAACATATTTAAAGACCAAACAAGGAGAGAATTTTTATTTTTGGGTGAATACTGTTGTATTCCTATAAAAAAACGCCTATTTGGATAATTCAGTGAAATGAATATTATACATTACTTCATCAGATTTTGTTATTTTCTGTTGACCAAGATGACCATTCATTTAAAGTTATTAACACTCAAATCACACAACACCAGATTTAAAAACAAGAGACTCCAAAAACCAAAACAAAAATTTAAATCAGAACTATAACTTGCAACTGGTGAATTGCAATTCAGACGCATAACAATGTTGATGTTATTTTAATGTTACCGTTTAATTTCAGCTCACTACCTTTAAGGAATTCACCACACACTTGCAGAGGGAGCATTTGTGTGGAAACTCTGTGGGGACGCCGGCCACTTCCGCCTCCACGGCCACATCATCCCCGCTTTGTCTTTCGTGGGATGACATCCTGCATCTCGAGTCCCTTTTTTCACCTGTGGAGCGATGCCCCTCTCCTTTCCCATAATGCTCATGGTCATAGCTGCCACAGCGTCTTGAGCTGGAAGGCGGGGGGCTTTTCCGCCCGTCACCGGTGCGGCTCTCGGGTGTGTCCAGCTTTTCCTGTGAATTTCTGGGTTTGTTTCTGTAGTCAGTGTCTGTGGCAGCCGATATCTTATTGGCCCGCTTCGCCTTGAGCTGCATAATTAGATAAGGGAGAGTCTCCACGCTGATCTCGCTTTCCGGAATCTGAGCGAGGGCGTCCACGTCTTCCTGGGACAGGCCGAGCGTAGCGTACAGGCTTTGCACATTGATTGTTTCCGTTTCACCTGCATCCTCGCCACTGACTGACTCCATTGCGTTCGCAGATCTCCGAGGAAGTCAAGCGACCATCTGAGTTTTAACATAGTAATGACAGACAACAGACAAGGGATTTGATTATTCATACAATGAACAACATCATTTGTTTTTCAAATGTTGAGGAATGGCACAACTCTTTATCAAATGCCCAGTGACTGTGATAAAACCAATACACATTTTATCATTACAAAGTTTTGATGTTATCTGTAGTTGATGTTAGTACAAATAATTTAAATACAATTTCTAATTCTAATACAATATTCAATAGTATCGCATAAACAAATAAGTTAGTGCTTATTTATCATCATCATTCATAATATTTAAAAATGTCCAAAACAACTGCTAGCAGATTTTTGTTTTAAGTGTTAACTTATAAGCAAATGCTTTTGTGAAGCATTTACGTCTGTAAATGGTTTTCCTATCTGGGGTCGACTCTATAAGAATGCTAAAATATTCAATAAATAAAATCAACGTTGCTTTACAAACCTGTGGACATAATACAGTCAAATCAATAAAAACATCATTCGCCTTGACGCATAAATGTCTTACATTAACCAACCATTACAATCTACTGTCTAAAGTTCAGTTAACCCGAACTATGATGTTTGTCATACACGCCCCGCAAACACGCATATGAAATATGCTAAATTAACGTTTCTCTTCTTTCACTTTCTGGCTTCTTTTACGTTCACACCGCTGACGTTTACACATATAACGCGAAAATTAAGGAGGAACATTGCAAAATATGTCTCAAATAACATAATTAAACAAACAGCTTAAATAATTACCCAAATGTCGGTCAATTAATGTTTTTTTAGGGTCTGTAAACACGGACGAAAGCTCGAGGTTTCTTCTGTGATGTGTCGCGCGTAGGTTAAGAACTGCGAACAGCGCCACCTGTCGCACTGGAGGACAAACAACTGCAGGAATGTCAGTCGCAGCAATTCTTCCCATGAAATTGATTATAAATGTCTAAAATTCAACTTTATTTCAACCTATTTTTTATTATATCAAAGTATATCACATTATCAAAGTATAACATTTTTAAAACTCTTTTTATTTATCAAAGAGGTTAAGCCCATCAACAGAATGAATCTTGACATCACTGTGCATCACTGATGGGGATTTTTAAGCAGTTATAATGGTGATTTTAATGCAGTTTTAAATCCATAAGTTAAAGCACTTACATAAAATACATTTGTTTATAACTTACATATATACTTTGTTGAACAAAAATATAAGAAAAACATAAAATTATATGATAATATCGGCAACTAATAACATGTACTGTTTTACTGAAACAAACTGATATTGTCATCGCTAGCCATTATAAACTAAATATTAGATTTTAGAAATATGAATATTAAAGTGATAGTTCACCCAAAAATGAGAATTCTGTCATCATTTACTCACCCTCAGATTGTTCCAAACCTGTATACATTTCTTTGTTCTACTAAACACAACGAAGATATTTGGAAGAATGTCAGTAACCGAGCAGATCTCGCCCCCCATTTACTGCCATAGTAGGGAAAATAAATACTATGAAATACTATGGAGTCAATGGGGGGCGAGATCTGCTCGGTTACATTCTTCCAAATATCTTCCTTCGTGTTCAGCAGAACAAATAAATGTATACAGGTTTAGAACAATCTGAGGGTGAATAAATGAATCATTTTTGGGTGAACTTTCCCTTTAAGTCTTGAATTCTTACTTTTTACATCTTGGTAGAAAATATACAAAGATTATGATATGTACTTGAAAATACAAACGTGTTCTTTTAGCTTACTATATCACAACACATAAAATAAAGCATATTTATAATATTTATAGATTCAAAGTATCTTTGAGAGTGTCTCACTCATGGTTTTAGTAAAACATTTTGTTTGACCATATTCACAGACATTCTAAATCAAAATCAGATCATACTAAAGCCCTGTTTCTGGTGCCGAGATATTCATGTTGTCTTTACAGCTTGGTTTGTAGATCACTTGTAGTGAATCCATTTGACTTTTCCGTCTTCAGTTTGCCATCGATGGTGTCAACATGGACAGGGTGTTGAGAAGACCGTTTCTTCTGTACGCTAAAGTGCACTCCATAACAGAAATAGATGGCCAAGCCTGTGTGTTCATCAGGGAAAATAACTGTTCTTAAGATCTGTCTGTATTCATTATTGTGGGTTATGGGTGTTTCTTTAATGCTGTGCCTTTTAATATGGTGATTTTTATTTGAGAATATTTTTTAAAATGCCCAACTGACTATAAAATAAATAATGGTCATGTTGTCTTACCAATTGCCATCCACACTGCATAACGTATCCATGTTTCTCCTCCCAGCTGGACCATTAAATAGATATTGATGAATGTACTGAAGATTGGAAGTATTGGCAGCAAAGGGACCTTGAAGAAAGCAGTTCACAGTGTATAAATCCTTTGCTGTCAATGGTTTCTGAGAAGCCTAGCTATATTTTTATACATTATATCAATGATATAAAATTTCAATGGCAACTGCTCAAACAAATAATGTGTCGTTTTCATCTCTCAGCAAAAAAGTTTATTTTCTGTGCAGTCAGCAAAAATTTACCATGAATGCGGCTTTTGTTCCATTCTGTGGCTGCCGCCAAATGATGATGGCCGTCACGACAAGACCCAGAGAAACCAAAGTGGTGATCAGAATCATCCACCATTTACCTATCAGATTAGCTGCTACACCTTGAGATATGGTCACGCTCAAGATGATCGCTAACACAACTGGAAAACACAAAAGACAATGCTTTGAACATGCAGCTATTTCAGCATCATTTCATAAAGCTAAGAAGCTACATTTCAAAACACAAAATAAAGTGTCTGAAAAACCATGAAACAAATAATAAAACTCAGACTCACTGCACAGTATGGTCAGCAGAGACACGCCTTTAGAACTTGCAGCAGAAGGGGATTTGGGAGGACGAAATGGATTCCATTTCTGATTCTTAAGTTCTTGCTTTTTGATGATTTCATTTGGGTCTGTCTGGTATCTTCACAGACAAAAAAAAGAAACTTTTACTCTTACTTCGACTGGACATCTTTGTTATCATTTTTACAAATAAAGCAGTCAAACTCTTGTTTTCTTATATATATTAATTGAACACAGTACCATTTTTTTAAACCCCAAAACTAACAAAAATCTACTAACTTCTCATTTGTAAAAGATTTTTGTGACTTGCCATACTCTGGTAATCTACATTTTTACTCTTACACTTAGCCCATTGTTTTTCATCAATACATGAAAATAGCTTGATAGGATTAAAGGGATGGTTCACCCAAAAATGAAAATATGTCATCATTTACTAACCCTCAAGTTGTTCCAAGCATGTAAAAATGTCTTTCTTTGGTTGAACACAAAAATATATATATTTGGAAGAATGTTTGTAACCACACAGATCTGGGGCACCATTGACTACCATAGTAGGAAACGATCTACGATGGTAGTCAATGGTGACCCATTTTTTTCTTTTGTGTTATGCATAAAAAAGTTCATACAGGTTTGGAACAACTTAGGGGTGAGTAAATAATGACAGAATTTTCATTTTGGATGAACTACTAATTTATTGTAAATAATAGTCTTTTAACACTGGGACTGCAAAATTCTTGTATAAATGATGTATTTAATCAAATGTATAATAACATTATGTTTATTTGTATATATTATTTTTAGGTGATGGCATATGTTTTGTGTGAATGTGCCTTCGTTTATATGTTTTTGTGTGGGGATATCTCAGTAAACAAAAACAATGGTGATATTGAACATCTCATGCCCATTGTTTCACCTGACCTTAGAATTAGGATGCAAATGGCTACAAGCGTGTAGGCAAAGAGAGTTCCAATAGACATCATGTCTACTAGAGCCTTCAGGTCAAACACCAACGCCATGATTGCTGAAAATCACAAAGAGTCCATATCAGGCAAAATAAACAAGAAATCATCACATTTACATGTGCTGTGGAAGGAAGAGGAAGAAAAGATTTGTTTGATCTCAAGGGTTAAAAACAGGGCGAAAGCGCACTTTCAGAATGATCTTATTCATATTCATAGGTATTTTTACATGATGTTTATAAAGTGTACTTCTGCAGACATTACAAACAGCTACAGATATTAATGAGATCAGCTTGACCGTTTCAAACAAAATGGGTTTCTGAGGTGTGCCACATGGGTTAGTTCACATTATTATGGTGTATTATTGAGCTGTGTTACCTGCTATCACTCCTGAAGCGAGTGTGGCGACGACCGGGCTCTGTCGGGCGCTCATGTTACTCAGAGGTTTGAAAAGCAGCCCGTCTCTGGCCATGGCAAACAACACACGGGGCATCGGAAACATGGAGCCTAGCAAACTGTTCAATAGTAAACAACATTAAAATGACATTAATTTAAACATTAAAGACATTACAGTATTTGATAATTATTAGGTCAAAATTACTATAAAACAATTTTCAAATGCACAAAACCACTATAACTTTATTTAACTTTCTAGCAGAGGAGTTTAGTTGCTTGCTTTGAAAAATGAGCAAGTGCACATTGTCGGGCAAAATAAATGTGAATAGTTTTCAGAGCACCAAAAGCCCCACAAAATAAAACATATTTTTGACAAAGTGTTTCAACCATGACCGGTGAATAATTAACCTCTGTGTCTGTTCATCCTGGATTCTCACAGATCATCAGATATCAAGCCTTAACAACTTAATGACAGTCAAGTATAGTGTCCAACATTATTCACTACATTTGACTTTATGATCTGACGGGCACGCTTTTCTTTTTAGCTGCTATCACACGATCACGCTGTGCTTTAAAAGTCAATATGAGTCATTTCACCTGGTTGAGAGAGCACACAGAGACCCGACCGCTACAGCGTACTTCGCCGGATCCCAGCCCACATAGGTGAAGGCCACAGGTAGGGGACTCTGATCACTCAGTTTGTAGTAGGGCATCAGGAGCGTTAGAGAGGCAGACACCCCGAAATAAGCCAAGAAACAGATGAGAAGAGAAGCCACGATTCCGACTGGGATAGACTTCTGAGGGTTTTTCACCTCCTCACCTGGACACAGAGAGAAAGACCAGAATAATTTCGAGATGTATACCTTACTAGATAGCAATGCTACTACAGACTATAGAATAGAGTATAAGTCCAGCTGATGCCAACCCTTTAATAATAAAATATAAAAAAAATGTATGTAAAAAATAGAATTTGGAAATGAAAAGCAATTGATCAAATTATTGAATTGTGGATGAGGCACCTGTGGTCGCAATGCAGTCAAACCCCACAAAGGCATAAAAACAGGTAGCTGCTCCGGCGAACGTTCCATCGAAACCAAAGGGAAAGAATCCGCCCGACCCATACATGGATAAAGTTTCGTTGGAACTGGAAAGATTTCTAAAAAGAAAAGCAGTATTTTTTATTTGACGGTAGATTTAATGGTTCAAATGTAGAGTACAACGTCTTCCAAAATCCTTTGGCTTATTTACATTTTAAACAAATGTTAGACTTTAACACATAAACATTGTTATTTTATGTTTAAAAAAAAAAAAAAGTTTAGTTATTATTATAAAAAGAATGTAAAATAAAAAATAATTCATAAAAAATGTGTATTACTATTTTGTGTAAAATATTGTATCGCACTATTTATGTAATACAACATACGCAGTAATCGTGTAGTTCCAGATTTCCTCCTCTGTTATCTGCCAATTTCCGATGTCACCTTTAATAAATCCAGCAATGATGACGAAAATAAGCACGGCTATATTTACAACTGTGAAGATTTTATTGACAATGGCCGACTCCTTCACCCCAAATGCAAGAACACCTGAGATCGACAAAATTACAATACAAAACACATTAAAATTATTTATTCACATCTACCAAATTATACAGTATGTAAAACATACATAGACCAGCCACTTTAAAGAAAAAGTTTATGAAAATGAATTTACTCAACCTCGAGTTGTTCCAAACCTGTAAAAATTTGTAGAAAGATATTTAGAAGAATGTTTGCAACTGAGATTTCTGGGGTAGTCACAAAATGGTAGTCAAAGGTTCCCCGGAACTGTTTGTTTCCATTTCTTCAAAATATCTTCTTTTGCGTTTAAATATACAATATTTTTATACAAATATCTTTCTTTGTGTACAACCAAACAACAAAATCTTTACAGGTTTGAAACAACCTGAGGATGAGTAATTCACGGCAGAATTGTCATTTTTGAGTGAACCATCCTTTTAAGTATACTTGCCTGCTAACAGCATGATAAGGCCCGCGGCGAAGAAGTCCGGATAGGGGGCGAGGCCGGGTAAATCCATTGGTGTATTTTTGAGGAAAAAATTTGCAATCTTGTTTCCAATGAGATCATCAAAAGTGCCGCTCCACGCTCTGGCCACACTGGATGTGCCTGTCGTAAAATCATTCAGATGAAGCAATTCAGGTTTACAATCTGATACTGACTCTCAAAACACTTGTGATAACGGGCATAATACCTCAATGACTCACGCTTAATGTTGTGGAATTGATATTTACGACGAGTATTTTATATTTTTAAATATTACTAAGTGACTGTATTCAGGTATGGTGATATACTTATGTGCTCATATTGGTTTGACATATAGGGAAGGAAAACCTTGTACAATAATAACCATCGCAAATAAAATATACTATATCACACAATGGGATATAGTGTTGATGTTGAAAATATAATGTTAGCTCTTGCCTATGATGTAGGACAGCAGTAAGTTCCAGCCGGTGATAAAGGCCCACACCTCTCCCACTGTAACATAACTGTACAGATACGCCGAGCCCGTTTTGGGCACCCGGGCGCCGAACTCTGCATAGCACAAGCCGGCAAACACAGACGCCACCGCGGCGATAAAGAATGAGATGATGATGCTGGGACCTGCTACCGTTCGGGCAACCTCTCCGGAAAGGACATAGACCCCTGCACCGAGCGTACTTCCCACCCCGAGGGCGACAAGGTCGAGGGTGGTCAAGCAACGCTTGAAGTTGGACTCTTCACCATCGGGCTCCAGTGGTTTCCGTCTGGACAGACTCTTCACAAAGGACAGCACCTTGTAACAAGCCATCCTGAGAGAAACAAAGTTTAGTGATTATGTAATAAATGATTCGTTGAGATCAAGTCCACAAAAAAGCAGTCTGTCATTCTCCATCTGTATTTCTATGAATAACAGATGTGTGGTGAATAAAAACAATGTCTGTATATAATACTACACATCAGTGCACAGGAGCAACCAAAATTATAATGGCTCAACAAACATATGAGGTTTTTTTTATATACATATCGTTATGTAATATTCATTATGTAATGTTTTATGTGTCCATGAATGAAACTGTTCAGTTTTCAGATGTTGTTTAAACCTTCAGATTACAGAGAATAAGAGTAAAAAAAATCTAAATAAATAAAACAAACAAACTGAAAATGTCCAAAAAGGCATATGACATATCATTAGCATTTTCCTCTGAAGCACAGAATATCTGCTGTGCATCTCTTATCTTATTTTTACGATGTGCACTTAAACTTGTACATTCCCTAATGAGAACTCATGAACCCTAATCACACAGATAAAATTTTAAAAACAGATTCAATTTCCATCAAACAAAATGACATCTAGTAAATGACAGTATATCAAAAATTAGCTAAATGTTGTGCTCACTTTTACCGTACCTTTAATACAAATAGGAAAATGTTTTTATCCATTAAAACACCCTTATTATTACACCCAACATTATTATGTGGTTGTGCTTGAAATATTCACTTCTGTCATCTAAACCAAACTAAAATTGTTTTGACGTCACACAAATATTAGCATCTGTAAAATAAAATATGAAGTCACGTACCTGCATGTATGGAATCCAGGCTGTGTGTGAAGATGTGCGTGCGAGCGAGCGTGTGTGTGTGTCAAGAGCTCCTGAGCACAGTTCATATCACACAGCTCCTCCTGACAACTTTCACGTGTCCAAAACCTTCACGTGTCCTTTTGGACATACTCTGTTACATTTAGAAGAAATGTGTGATTTCTGGAGAAGAGATGAATGTTTGGTGAAGAATTTTGCCCTTGTATGCCTGACACCTACTGTACTAGAATCACACAATGGCTCTTATTTCGACTGTGAAATCAAAGATGATTTAAATTAAAATTATTTCAGAACCAACAAGATGCCTAGAGTATTTTTTTGTATGAACTAAGCGACAACGCAACATACAGAAAAGGGGAGACAAAACTGCAATAGAAACTACAAAGCAGTGCATACACTCTTAAAAATAAAGGTGCTTAAAAGGTTCTTCACAGCGATGCCATAAGAACCATTTTTGGATCCACCAAGAACCATTCAGTCAAAGGTTCTTTAAGAACCATCTCTTTCTTACCTTTTTATAATCTGAAGAACATTTTATCGCCACAAAGAACCTTTTGTGAAACAGAAAGGTTCTTCAGATGTTAAAGGTTCTTTATGGAGCCATTTAGACAAAAAAGATTCTTATATGGCATCGTGAAGCTCCTTATTTTTAAGAGTGTACACTCTTAAAAATAAAGGTGCTTAAAAGGTTCTTCACAGAGATGCCATAAGAACCATTTTTGGCTCCACAAAGAACCATTCAGTCAAAGGTTCTTTAAAGAACCATCTCTTCTTATAATCCGAAGAACCTTTTCTTGCCACAAAGAGAAGGAACCTTTTGTGAAACGGTTCTTTATGGAACCATTTAGACAAATAAGGTTCTTATATGGCATTGTGAAGCACCTTATTTTTAAGAGTGAATAGGAAAAAATGGCATGACTGAATGCATTTTTCTCAACAAACATAACTTCCATAAGCTTTTTTTATACATACACTTATGCAATCATTATTATGAAAGGTTTGTATATGTCAAAAATACCACGGCTGATGATTTAAGGACATACTAATGTTGCAGAACTTGTCAGTTCTAATATTACAGCAGTTTAAAGTCTGATAAAACCTTCCATTTATTGTTACGCTATCAGTTCTGCCCTGCTGAAGTCCACACAGTCGTACTGTCTTATTGCTGTAGTATACGTACTGTATATTCTTTTCATATTGAAAAGTGAGCCAAGTGTCTAAGAGCCAAGTGTTTTAATGTCTAAAACACAATAGCGCCTCTAAACTAGACATTTAAAACACATTAGGAAACGGTAGCTGAAAACACGTCAGCTGAAGGATTTGTCAGGTTCAGGAAGGCAAGACAACCGTCATTTACAATCACAATTGACAAGTCAACAACTGAGATTTACCACAGGTGAGGTGAATCTATAATCTGTTTCTTGAAATAACAGTGTTGCCTGTAAATAGCTGAACGCAGTCAGTGACTCTCAGTATCATAAGGTGAGCAGATCATGTGAAGGGATGCAGTTATTTGCTGAAGGAAGCGATTACGAGGCGAACGCTCTGGAGAAACAGATCAAAGTTCTGATTCTCAACTGCAATGGAAGGTTAAAAGACTAATCATTAATTTCCGTTTAATAAACTTTAATAATGCGTCTCCTGATACTGTTATTCATGAGTGAACTGCTGTCACGTTCTTCTCAGCATATTTAAAGTCACCATGCAATCAAACAGGAAAATTCTAAGTGTTTTACACAGTGTTGCAGTGATTATTGTAAATTATTTATCCGTGCACGCCATTATTTGTTTTAAATTCATTTGCACTTGTTTAATCAAAAACGTTAAGCTCCTCCCCCCTCTCAACAACAACTCTTCACCACGTGATGTCAGCAACAAAAAAAGAGGTAGAACTATACTGACTGTCCAATGGCCAGGCCTTTTTAGCCCTATCCTCCAGGCCACATTTACAACAAACCAATCAAAAAGGGGAGGGCAAAATAAAGCCCTGCCCTACATTTTTTCTAATATCTAATTTTCAGAAGCTGTTTCACTTGCAACTTCAGAAGTCAATCACAACTTCCATTTTGTGGTGACTTTAAACCAACAAGTACAGATAAATTCACTTTAAAACACGACCTTGCTCTTAAAGAAAAACTACTGATTCAACTAATTTGTGAAAATAGACCTGTTCAAGCAGATTTAGTGGGGAGTCAAGATTATGTCATCGTTTATTCCCCCTCATGTGCCAATGGGCATGGTATACCAACCACCTCTTTGCCAGTCATCAAAGTACAGATAACTCACAACATGTCACCTGTTGTCACCATTATGCCATCGCCACCAGTCACTCTCAAACAAAGCCAGAATGCTCAGAATCTGTTCAATCTGCCTGCAATTGGGTTCTTCTCCACACAAACCGTGACAGAACGAACGAGCCATACAGAACCCAGCAGGCAGCATTATGGACAGCACCTCGTCCCCCGCTAGGCGGGAGTTGGCTGACCACCAGCATTGGTGGCAGTCGACTTCCGCCTTGATCCAGAAGGGTGACGGCCCTTTTCCTCCTCAGGGCGATCAACCTCTGGCGGAGTATGCCCGGGCTTCTGCGTCTCGGAGGGGCCTCCTGCCAGAGGTCCTTTTCAATGCCTACTTCCTGGCGGGCCTCGTCGAACCCCCTCCTCTGGCAGTTCGCGAGAGGATGATCCGGGGATCCTTCCAGGAGCTAGTGAGTGGCCTCTCCGTCAGCTCCTCTCCTGGCTCTTCACGCTCCTGCCTAGCGTCCATCCCGGAAGGTTGCGTCATGGGTGTCGTGACCCTGGGGAGTTCAACTGCAGCCTCACCACCAGTCAGCCTTGGTGGCAAGTGGGGGAGACGAGCATCCTGGGGGTCCACCTCTGAGGAGTCCCAGCCAGAGCCAGCCGTACCTGTTACATCCTTGTTACACCCGTCCCAGCCGGTGATCCAGCCGGCGTCCCAGCCGGCGATCCAGCCGGCGTCCCAGCCGGTGTCCGGTCCGGTGTCCAGTCCGGTATCCAGTCCGGTGCAGCCGGAGTCCATTCCAGTCTCCTGCCCTGCCCAGCCGGTGCAGCAGCCAGCGACCCAGCCGGCATTCCAGCCAGCGACTCAGCCGACGACTCAGCCGATCTTCCAGCCGGCAACTCAGCCGACAACTTAGCCGGCCTTCCAGCCGGCAACGCAGCCAGCCCCCAGCCTTGTGCGTCTGGCCTTCCAGCCGGCGCCCAACCTTGTCCCGCCGACGTTCCAGTCGGCAGCCCCCCCCCAGGACTTCCCCCACTAAGTCCCCCAGAACTCTGTGCCCTCAAGTGCAATCAGGGACTAAGACTGTTCCCCCTATGAACCCTTGTCTGTCCCCACCCCCCCTCCCATGTTTGTTATTTTTATTATCCCACTCCATCCCGTTTGTTATTCTTGCTTGTCTGCCCCTAGTCATGTTTACCATGTTTGTCTGGTTCTTGTCACTGTCCCGGTCTGTCTTGTCTTGTTAGTCGGCCCCTTGGTGAACACCTGGGGGTGTTCATTAAGGGGGGGGGCTCTGTCATGGTCCTGCCTTCTTGTTCATGATTTTCTAGTCTTGTGGCAGGATCGTGACAGATCCCTTAAGTTTAGTGTGAGAAAGACATGGGGTGTTTATCTTTTGACATTCCATGTGCCTTCTTGTGTCTCGTCATTGGCCCCGCCCCTCTCGTTTCCCGTATTGCTTGCCTGCTGTGTCTTATGTTCCACACCTGCCCCTTGTTATCTTCCTTTGTTTGTCTCCCTTTAAAATGCCCTCATGTTTCATTGTCCTGTGCTCGTTCGTTTTGTGTATCTGTTCTTGTACACTGTGCTCGTGTTCGTTCTCGTTGTAGAAGTCTTAGCATTCCTGGTTCCTTGCCCTGCTGTGTTCCCTTCCATGTTTTTTTTTGGTAAGACGTTGTGTCATTGTTTTATAGTTAGTTTATTTGTGGTTCCTGTCTTTTTGTTTTGCCCCCTCGTGGGAAGTCTTTGTTTTGTATTTATATATATATTCTCAGTTCAGTTTTCTCCATCAAGGGTTTTGTTTTGTTTTTGTCTCTTAATAAATACACCTCTGTTAACCCCTTCACCTCTGGCTGCCTGCAATTGGGTTCTTCTCCACGCAAACCGTGACAGTCTTTAGCTGTGAACACATATCTGCCCAATATGAACAATTACTGAGCACAACTGGGGCATTGTCAGCCGTTATGATCAAATTCCATTCATAATATAGTGAAAATAAGATTTGATTAAACATGATTAATGTTTACAACTGGCATGCTTGGCTGCACTGACAAATTTTTTTTCCTTTAGCCAAAGAATACACAAAAGAATAGACAAGCGTATTACACACTATTTTTTATTAAAGTTTTTATTTCAGTCTAAATGCAGCTTAAGTTACATAGTTTATTCATTTTCTCTCTATTGTAGCACATAACTACACATACATAACTTTTATTGCAGCGTGCCACGTATGTCATTGACTTTGCAGGACCCACAAACGTTCTTTATAAAAATTGTATACATGTCTAATATATTAAATGTATATGCACCCACAAACGCTCAAAGCCAGCGCGCATAGTGGGGCAGCTGGCAGCGAGCGTGCACTAAGCACACAGTGGGTAAAAGCACCAGCAGCAAACGCTGGGAGTGAGGGCAAACAGTGGAGGCAGCAGGCAGTGAGTGCACACATCCCGGGCAGCTGCCTAAGATTGCAGCGATATGAGCTTGGCTATGCTGCATCAACAAACGATTAACCCGCGTAGTCTTGTGGGCGTGGTCGCAATTTGAAAAATGTAAATCCTTTTTATTGCAATGTAAGAAGTTCCACTCTCCAAAACAGCATGTTTGGAGTTTGATTGGATAATAAGAATAAATAACTGGCCATTGTGGCCAAAGCGCTCCGTTTGACTTTTCCGAGATCTTCTACTCTTCCCTGTCAAACCCGGAAGCTAACCTTACCCACTGAACCATTTCTGAATTTGAATTTGAATCTGAATTTCAGACATTTCAAATTCAGAACTATATTGAATGTCAGGAAATATTCAATTTTGTGCAATTACACTTATCTAAAATTCAGATTTACAAAATTCAAATTCAGATTGTTTTGTCATATTTCTGGCTCCATAAATCTCTAACCAAATAACAAACCAACATAAAGTAAATACAGCCTAACAACAAAACTGCTCTCATGATTGTCTTTCAGGATTGTGTTACATTGTTCTGATTATGCTTCACATCTTAACTGGACAGGTTTGAAACAAAACTCTAACGATTGCTGTTTGTAGTGCGGACAAATCCGAGTGCGCGCATCTGTCACTATGGTAAAAACACGTCGTGAGAGTGTATGGCGCTTATTTACGGAAAAAGAGAAGCTGCGCTATATGTTGATGAAAAGCAACATGCTCAAGCTGCCCTGCATTCCATGTTTTCAGGTTATTTTAAACTGTTTATAGGTAAATACTGTGTTGGTGTTAATCAGTTAATCAGTAACATTCTTTAAAGACCTCTTCAAGCAATCTGTAGATGTCAGGCAAATTGATAAATCTTTCTAAAGACCTTTAATTGCAGGTGTCACCTTATGAATTTGTTTTTCTGTATAAATATGAAATAAGTCACTTCAATGTATTAATACTTTTTATAAAGTTTAACTTTTGCATTTGAAGTAAAACAAAAAAAAGCAACCACTATAATTTACCTATGGTAATTGTTGTAAAACAAATCTTAATTAATTACTTTTTATTTGTCATTCAGAATCGTAAGAGAATCGTGAACTCTATTTGAAACAAAAGAATCGTGATTCACAATTTATCCAGAATCGTGCAGCTCTCTATAGTTCTGGAGATGACATGACGTCATAATGCACCACATTATCCGTGTCTGAAATTATGACTGCCATCACACTTTATTTCACGATGACTAGAAGGGAAGTAACCATACCGAGACCGACTTGAGATTGTTATACTGAAACATGTCAATTCCGTGCAGATTTGCTAAAGGAGATTTTGACAAAACAAGAAATGCTTTTTGACCAGAAAAAAAAACTTAATTCTTAGAATTCTAAAGTCACCCACCCAAGCCCTGAAGTCCGTGATGGGGCTGTATTCAAACATCATCTTCATGTGAAAGATAGAGTCTGGCCAGTGTCTGGCAGCAGAGCTGAGGTTCAAGGACATGTTACATCAGAACTGGCTACACAGTAGCCTACCTGATCCGATTTTTATATAAACTAAAAAAGATATCACATCAGTTCATCTGATAACAAATATCTAAATTGTGTAGCCTACAACACAATACGATCCATTGTTGTGGATTCGCCGATCCATTCGCCGAATTGGCCTTCCATCGCAGAAAGAAATCTCAGAGACAAGGGTTCCAGATGCCAAGAGTTTAAACTTTATTTGCTCGAGCAAGCAAAGTGAGACACACAGAGTTCATCTGATGATTTCCAATGAATATCTGACTCCATCTTTTATACAGTGCCCTCAAGCTGTTTTTCACAGTGTTAACCAATCATGTTTCGAACACATCAGTGTTCGTGACTTTGTGCAATAAAGTATAGTAATGCACAGACTACTGTCTACTTTTGTGTTGCAAAACATATACTTGAACTATGCTTGAACCAACTAATGTCTGCAAAGTGTATGTGCTGTATGTGTCTACAAAGTGTATGTGTATTTGTAATGTTAAGCAGATGCCTAATGGTGCTGCTTGGTGCTCAAGGTCGGCCCATAACCTTTGACCCATGAGGCCCATAGTCTTTGCTATATCAGAGAAGTGTATGAAACCTATAACTTACTTAAATGTATTATTTCATATAAGAAACTCAATACTATAATAGAAAAACCACCATACCATTTACAGACAATTCATGCATTTCCACATGAATCAATCGCTGGATGTTCCACTCCATGTTCTTGACTAAACGGTGCCCTCTGTGGGCTCAAATCTGGATTACATTGAAGCGTTCATATTTATTCTCCAGATTAATTCATCGTTTTAAAACCTAAATGTTGGAGTTGGTTGGAAAAGAAAACCTTTGCGGTGATAATATGAAGCGCTCTAAAACTACAAATGTCGCACGTGCTGCTCACAGAACTACAATACCTGCTCCACGCAACAACAACACAAACTGTTTAGGGGTTGTGCGGTCTCGCCCAGCCCTTCAATATTCAATATTAAAAATAATCAAATCAGTTTAACCTGAGAAAAAGCATCTGTTATTGAACAGTTTCATTCACTATCCCAGTTACGTTACACGTTCTCCCCAAAATACGTGTCTTTTCGCTCATTTGTCTATTATTAAAGCTAGCACGCCATGCACTAACAAAAAACCTACACTAATGCACAAAGGGTTAAGAAAAAGTCCAAATTGTTTTTTTTTACCATGTAACACCACATAAATGCTAATAATAAATGCGATTTGAAAAAGCCTTAAAACTGTTGGGTTTTATTTTTGTGTTGTATAAAATGTATTAAAAAATGTGTTCATTGAGGGTACAACATTGCTGTTAAATAAATAATCATTTTAAAAAATGTGAAATGTGAAGCAATAAATGCTGTGCTGAGCGTGCACACGCAACGTATCCTCTGACTGTCCTCGCGCGCGTGAGCGACATGGCGTCGTGTGCTGTACAGCTGGTGAGCGTGAAGTTATCGAAATAAACAGCGAACTCTTACTTTATCGAACACAAACACGTCAAAATAGTCATATGTATGTTGTTTTATGTGTGGTACTTTAATAACTTGATTTAGGGATGCAGATTCACATCAGAAGTTTGACGGTGTAGTGTTGGCGTTTCAGTGATGCGCTTCTACCTGCCTGTTTGTTTTGTTAACAGATCGATAAAGTATCGAAAAAGAAGTTCGAGAAAAAGAAAGTTGTGACATCCATTCTGAAAGAGCCCTATATGAAGCACCCATTACAAAACAGGCGGGTTTAGTTTAATCTGTTATATTGAGTAATATTTATACTCACATTAAAGTTAAATCAATGTTAATCTTGTTTTTAATGGATTGTAATCTTTGTTTGTAGATGGGGTCTTTGGTTCTACAAGAATGATAAGAGCAAAATGTGGCAAGACAATTTAAGACTGATCACGAAGTTCGACACAGTTGAGGACTTCTGGGCGTGAGTTCTAGATATATTTGAAGAGTTTGGTTCCAAAATGAGATGATAAAAAACATGATTTTTGAAGTTATGTTATCATGTTTTTATTGTGTTTTATCGTTAGTTGGCAGTATTTTTGTTGTTATTATGGCTTAAATCAAAACAAACCAACTGCAGTTTGATTGATATTAATTCGAATGCACAATAAAAAACGGAGTTATCTCATTTTGGAGCCAAACACTTCACTTGATGTTTTCCTCATGCCCTCCAAGTAATGCGAAAGCACTCTGTGGGTCATGTTGCACCTTAAATCGTTTTTTAAATCCAAAATTAGTCATTGAATATGAAAACCATATACTGTAAATTAGGGATGCACTAATACTTTTTTGGCTGATATGATTTATTTTTACACGCCACGTAATATTATATATTTGTATCATTCTAAGTAATTATAAAGGGCTGCTGCCTTTGAGCCGTTACATTTTTGTTAAAATTCCTTACAACTTAAAGTGCTGGTTCGCCCAAAAATAAAAATTCTGTCGTCATTTACTCACCCTATTGCCATTCCAAACCTGTATGACTTTATTTCTTCCGCAGAACCCAAAAGGAGATATTTTGAAGAATGTTATTAACCGGCACCCAATTACTTGCATTGGTTTTGTGTCCATACAATAGAAGTGAATGGGTGCCGGCACTGTTCCGTTACCAACTTTCTTGAAAATATCTTATTTTGTGTTCTGCGGAAAAAAGTCATAAAGGCTTGAAATGACAAGAGGGTGAAATCATGACACAATTATTATTTTGGGGTGAACTATCGCTTTTAACATTTTTCTAAATGTAACATTTCATCTGCTTCCTTCGCTTCCACTTGAACAGAATACACAACAACATACAGCCGCCAAGCAAACTCTCCTCCGGGTGCGACTACTCCATGTTCAAGGTGAGCAGGTGTTACTTTGTTTCTCTTTTGTTGTTATTGTGTGTATTGATGCTGTCTAAAAGTATCGTTCGCGGTCTCAAACAGATGTGCTTAAATTGTTCCGTTTATTGTATTCCAGGCTGCACTGAACCTGTATCCCACAAGTGTGTTTTGTTGTCATTTTGCAGGACGGCATAGAGCCCATGTGGGAGGACAGGAGTAATAAATGTGGCGGCCGCTGGCTGATTACTCTCGCCAAGCAGCATAGACACACTGAACTTGACCGTTTCTGGCTGGAGACGGTCTGAGAAAAACACACTTTCTGCTTTAATAGAATTAAAACTAATTTTATTCTTGCATTAAATATTTTGTGGTGGTTCTCGGACAGGGCTTAAGCCTAGTCCCAGACGAATTTAAATGCTTGATCAAAAACAACTCGTACTCGCATATCTTAAAATATGATTGTTTTGTCTCAATATACACACAGTGATGTTTTTTTGTGAAGTATGTTTTTAACACCCTAATTTAACTAAGGCCTTGGCTTAAGCTAATTCCCGTCCAGGAACCTGCCCTTTTATTGTTTTTTAAATTTAACAATCTTTTCGATAATAAATGTTTGTGGACTCAAAATGAATGCTAAATGTCCCTAAACATTTGTTCTTGTGACAGCTCTTGTGTCTCATCGGAGAGAGCTTTGGCTCTTTCAGCCGGGATATCTGTGGAAGTGTCATAAACATCCGTGCCAAAGGGGACAAAATTGCCATCTGGACCTCTAATGCGGAGAATTGCGAGACCGTTACATACATTGGGTAAGCATAAATTTGTCCTTGAACGTTAGCTTTGACCTGAACTAAACCTTCGAAAGAAAATCCATAACTTTGCATGCGTATCACTTGGCTGAGCTGCAGATTAAACGTCGAAACATCTTTTAAATGAAGTCACGTGTAAGCACTGTGTGAACAGTAGCCATAACGGAAAAGGAATTTGTGCTTGGCAACCTAATGAAGTTAATTATGCATCATGTCAGTAGGATGGTGCAGTCCACTGCTGCTAGGAGATAATGTACAACTGTGTGATTCTCTGTGGACCCAGTCCCCACAGCAAACACAAGATTTGTTCTAAAACGTTTTCTAGTGCTTATAAAGTTGTGTCCTAGAGTTTGAAGTATGAAGCATCACTTTCTGCCGTGTGAAGTCAAGAGGACCCAGATTAGACAACAGAATGCAGCTGTAGGATTTTGAAAAGAAATGCGGTGTAATTCTTGTCTTTTGTTCTTCTTTGCAGTCAGAAGTATAAAGAGAGTCTGGGCCTTCCACAGAAGCTTGTCATTGGATATCAAGCCCACGCAGACACAGCAACTAAGAGCAACTCTATAACCAAGAACAAGTTTGTTGTTTGAAAATATGTATTGTTGTGGCACTGTTCGAGACGTAGAGGTTATCTTTGTATATTTTCTTCATTAGTGAGAGCACTTAAATGTGTTATATGCGAGACTATGCTGAACTTGAGTTGCACTTGTTTTGACGCGAGTTGTCTAGCATGGCTTTTTTTTTGACAATTAAAACTTGAACTTCTTTTGCAAAAGTGTGCTGAAAGAATGCACTGGCTTTCCTAGCGTGAACGCTGTACCCTGTCGATACGGATTGCTTTGTATTAAACACAGCCGGGTCTTTTTCTATGGAGAATTTAGATATGCTTCTCTTACAAATGATTGAAGAACAATAAAAAACTGGTTTAAAGTCGGCATGAAATGAAAAATGTCAATTCCAATTTATTTACACGGTGTTGCAGTGTTCATTATAAATTATTTATCTGTGCACATCTTTATTTAAAAAAATAATAATTTGCATTTATAATCTTTAATCAAAAACGTTAAACCCCCCTTGAAACGACCTCTCTTCACGAGGAATGGTGCGAGGGCAGGGCTCCAATGACTGACAGATTGCAAACTGGATTATAAATCTACACCCAACGTTTAACGACCCAATCAGTACTCGATAAACGATATCAAGTCCTGCCCTTCTTTTTTTCTCAGAAGTTGTTTCACTCGGATATACTTCACGATACTGAAGAAAAAACGATCGCTACTTCCGTTTCGTTCCAACTTTAAAGAGAAGTGTTACAAAAAGTTTTCAACCAAGATCGTTACTTGTGACATGGATCATTTTGCATCAAAGATGAGCAGTACATAAAGACCCGCTGAAGTGCTGTTGAAGTGCAGCTTTGTTCGATGTGCTTATTTAATTTCCACTGAAATAGGAAATTGGGGTGGGGTTATATTGAGTGGCCCCTCCCCCCTGAGAAGGGCCAATAGTGTTTAGTTGACCTCACGGCCTGGAATCTGACCAGAAGCTGAGGTGCAGAATGATGTCATAAAAGTCCCTGATCTGTGTTTGTGAAAGTAAAAGAACTAAACTAAATTAGAACTTCTAAATGCACATTTCGTTAATTGTTTAGAAGATGCTAGTTTGTAGATATTCTTAAGACTAACGTATTCATTACATTGATTTCATGGGAGGTTTAAGCACGCACATCTCACTTTGTCCTCAGAACAAACTTGTCTTGAATAGAAAATAATGTACGAAAAGAAACGGCAGAGGTTTCTTTTAAGTTCTTCAGTGATGATTTTATCATTGGTTTTAGTCGTGTTGATGGGTTTGAAATAGGAGTGACCAGAGGAAGTGGACCTGCCTCTCTGGTTAATGTTTCACTCTTCTCATAGGAACAACGCACACAGTCACAGCGCGTAGAATGAATGGAGGAACTTGATGAAATTTCTCCAAAACCGCAAATAACAGAGAGAGTACGAAAATTATAACACTAATGCAAAAAACTTTTTTTTGAAACCATTTTAAAAAATCATTTTAAATTTGATGTTCGTCTTGATATTTAGTGAAAGTTGTGATCTGGCTTTTGTCTCTTTGATGGCTTTTCCTAATGAGGTAAGACCCTTTCTTGTACTTTTTACTTTTTGCATCTTATCAGGTCTTGACGTTTGTCCAATTAGGAAAATTGTCCGATGCCTTAACAACATTTTTTTGGCTGTTTGCTATAAAATCTGCATTGTGTGTGTATAAGAGATATAATTTAGTTTTTAACTACGACTTTAAAACAAAGTGCTTACATTTATACCTACGTTGAGATACTTTTTCTCAATTCTTTACATTAGAAAAGACCAGAAACATTCGTAAGAAAAGTTGATTTCAGTTTTCAGACTGACGCTCATGTACCCTGTTCTCTTACGTAAAGCGCCCTTTACTTTTTTCCAGGGACTTGATCAGTATTAGGTGTGGAATAGCCGAGTCCTGCTGAAGCATATTTCCAGAGCTAATGAGTAGTAGATGCTGAACCGTTTCACCTGGAAAGTGACTACACCGACCACAGAATAACACGCAGATCCTGCATGGGGAAGGTTAGTGATGTGGAACAAACCTTTTAGTGCCAACCAGATATCATTCCCTAAACTATCAGAGAAACCATGAAACTAAAGTTTCATATCTTTCAACATGATCGACCACTTGTTCTAAATATGTTGAATTCAAGTTATTGCCCAATTATCATCTCTGAAATATATACATTTTTTTCAAATTTTATGAAGAATAGAATGGAATAATAATAGTGAATTCATCTTAACTGTGACAGATGAAACTGTGGGAATAAAGTTATATATAAGAATATACTTTAATGTTATAATAATATATGTTATTGGAAATATTCTCATTTTATCAAGCAGCTTCTTGAGGTGTCACCCTGAGATGGAGTTCATATCTATTCTGAGCTCTTATTGGCTTCATTTTCTTCGTTATTTACTAAAACGTTCTTGTTTTTAAAAAATGGAATTGTTTGAACAATTATATGATGTTTGCCCAAAATTAGATTCAAAATGCAAATGACTCGTTTTGTATCATTTGATCTGTTTTACTGTCGATAATAGACAGTCTGTACAGGACATTTGGGAAAAATGAAGTATAGTTTATATGTATAGAAAAATGTAAATGGTGTGCATTTCATGTACAGCGTATTTCACACCGTGGTGTGGTAGTAATGCTAGTGAATATACACGTGCTTTGTTTTGACTATAATTCTATTAAGTATCCTGTTTTAAATTGATTTCTTCAGGAATATTAAGCATTCAACCAAACAGTGTGTGGTGAATCAAAAAATCAATCACTGTCATCTCTAAAATATTTTCACGGGCCGTATTTTCTTCGATCCATCACAACCTCGTAATGAACAGGAGAGGCATTTACTGGAGGACAGACGGGAACGATCGACGCCTCCACCAACAGACCCTCGTATGATCCAAACTGTGAGTAAACACCCTTGTTTTGATTTGATACCATCAACAGTCGACGGAGTTACATTGTAAATGATCTTTTGACTCTAGACGGAATACAAGAAGTCCAAAAATCTGCCTCGCTTCATGAAGACCACATCAGAAACCAACTGAAGCAATGAAGTGTCATCTGAGGTTTTACCTGCACTGTCTGGTTTTAATGGGCTTCAGCTGTGTCATTTCTACTTACGGGCCATATCAGAGAGCTCAGAAGACGGGTGACATACTGCTGGGTGGGCTTTTCCCTATACACTTTGGGGTGGCTTCTAAAGATCAGGATCTGGCAGCGAGGCCGGAGTCAACGGAGTGTGTGAGGTACTCCAAATGCTCAGTGTTGGTGTTTATCAGACAACTCTTGCACGTAGATTTTGTTTTTGGTCAATATTTCGATTCACGTGTGACGTCGAATACGATACGTGTTTTTCAGATATAACTTTCGTGGGTTCCGTTGGCTTCAAGCCATGATTTTCGCTATAGAGGAGATCAACAACAGCTCCACTCTTCTTCCCAACATCACGCTCGGTTACCGTATATTTGACACGTGCAACACTGTCTCTAAAGCTCTGGAGGCATCGCTGAGCTTTGTCGCACAGAATAAGATTGATTCGCTCAACTTGGATGAGTTCTGTAACTGCACGGGAAACATCCCGTCGACCATCGCGGTGGTTGGGGCGTCCGGATCCGCCGTCTCCACAGCAGTGGCTGACCTTGTTGGCCTCTTCTACATTCCTCAGGTTGTTTTTTTTAAATGGATTGATGAATAATTTATGGATATTTTTAATAGTTTTGTGATGAAGTAGGAAGTATGCAAATGCCATTTAATGCATTGGATATTTTTACAGACATCCGTTATTCCTAATGTCTCATTTCTCAATGGAAAACGTTGTTGCTCAGATGTTGCTCTTTCACGGCTCAGGAGATTTGATGGAGTTCTGTGTTGTGTTTCATTTAAGTCTCAGATTTTTCTCCTAAAATTGCTCAAATACAAACAGAAACAAATGGGAATTTGGGTAAATTTGATGAGAAATGTTTGAGACATTGTTGAGATCTCTCCTGAAACTCCAATGGAGACATTTGTGTTTCAATTGTCCTTCTCGTGTGTCATTTTTCAGATCAGCTACGCCTCGTCCAGTCGCCTTTTGAGCAACAAGAATCAGTACAAATCCTTCATGAGAACCATCCCTACAGATGAGTACCAAGCAATCGCCATGGCGGCCATCATCGACCACTTCCAGTGGAACTGGGTCATCGCCATAGGCTCCGATGATGAATACGGCCGTCCGGGGATCGAAAAGTTCGAGAACGAAATGTTTCATCGGGACATCTGCATCGACCTCAACTTTTTGATTTCGCAGTATTTCGACGAAGCCGAGATTCGCCGGCTGGCGGACCGCATCGAGAACTCAACGGCCAAGGTCATCGCTGTGTTCGCCAGTGGCCCGGACATCGAGCCGTTGGTTAAAGAGATGGTGAGGCGAAACGTCACAGACCGGGTGTGGTTGGCGAGTGAAGCTTGGGCGAGCTCCAGTCTGGTGGCCAAGCCGGATTATCTGGATGTCATGGGTGGAACCATCGGCTTTGTGCTGAGGGCTGGGAAGATTCCTGGCCTTAAAGAATTCCTACAGCAAGTGCATCCAAAGCAGTCCTGTCATAATGAATTTGTGCGGGAGTTTTGGGAGGAGACTTTCAACTGTTACCTGGAAGATAGCCTGAGGAACGAGGACAGCGAGAATGGCAGTACGAGTTTCAGACCCTTGTGCACTGGAGAAGATGACATCGCGAGCGTAGAGACGCCGTACCTGGACTACACGCATCTGAGAATTTCTTATAACGTGTATGTGGCTGTTTATGCCATAGCGCAGGCCCTTCAAGACATCCTCAACTGTACTCCGGGGAAAGGATTGTTCGCTAACGGCTCTTGCGCAGACATTAGAAAAGTGGAGGCGTGGCAGGTAAGATGCTTGCCAGACGTTTATATTTGCAAAAAGATTCTTAAAAAAAGACTCTGCACGAGGGTTTCTACTGCAGCATCCTGCTGATATTTACTTGCATGCTTTTTGTATTTGTTGAAATCTTCAAGGTTCTGAAACAACTGAGACACCTCAACTTTGTAAACGGCATGGGCGAGAGGGTGCGTTTCGACAATGCCAGTGAGGTGTCAGCAAACTATACCATCGTAAACTGGCATCGCTCAACTGAGGACGGATCTGTTGTGTTTGAAGAAGTTGGTTATTACAGCATACATAACAAGAACGGGGCCAAACTCTCCGTAGACAAGACGAAAATACTGTGGAACGGCCGTCTAACTGAGGTTAGTCTGGACTTCTCTTTAGACTTTTACCAAACACCAACAAACCCTCACAGTATTCCTTACTAGTGTCTACACTTTGGTGACGCAATGCGACGTAGACTGTCAGGAAGAAGTTTGATTGTGCAAATAGCATTCTTATACAGTTATTGACTATTTTACTATAGTATTAACAGTGGTAAAGCCTCTATGCACAATCGCTTCCACGTTGTGTCTCAGCCACCTCACGTAGTGCCCATAGGGAACAATGACGTTTTTCGGATTACGGTCAGCGATGCGAGTCAAATGATCCAAACACTACATCATACATCGACAACCCAAACGGGGAAAGCATTCAAGCTATACATTTCAAGGTACATCCACAAATATGAAAAAAAAACTAAGTAAACTTTTGCATTTACTCGAGGTTTGCTCAACAATGCTCAGCTATAGTGCTGTTAGTTCGCTGAAATTTGAACGTTTTTTTTAGTAAACATATCGTTATCGCTTGGAGGCAAATTACCTCATTGCTATGACAGCGGAAGTGGCTTATAGCGGGCTGAGATTTTAGTGGAAGTACATCATCGCCCTGTGTGCATGTATAGTCTTTTTAATGATGTATTTCAAGTATTAGACTAAATTTGTTTCGTTCTTCTGTACCAGGTACCGTTTTCTAACTGTAGTGAGGAGTGTGAACCTGGGACCAGGAAAGGAATTATTGATGGGAAACCCACATGCTGCTTTGAGTGTACTGAATGCTCAGATGGAGAGTACAGCGATCATAAAGGTTAGACTAATAAAGGCCGGGACAACTTGATGACTTATGTAGACTTGTCTTAATTTCGTTTAACACGTTTAATTTAATTTCGTTTAATAACATATATTATTTTTTTTTGGAAGATGGATGCATTTTTTATAGGACTGAACGTTGCAGGACAGAGTTTTTAGCATGGAAAAAATACATGAAATGTGATATGGTGACCATGCTAACATCATTGAGCAAATTCTAATAATTGAGCAAAAGTAGTATTCTTAAAATAAACAATTTTCCAGAAATAACAAAGGTAAAGGGATGAGTCAAAACCAGCGGACAGGACTAAAATTGAAGGGATAGAACAGTTGCACGAAAATGCAAAAATAATTAAGAATTTTAATCATTATATTTTGTGGTGAAATATAGTGATGGGACCTATAGCAAAAGCAAAAAAAAGTTGAATTATTTAAATCCGCTTAATAGGACTAAGTATTATTATCATTTTTAAATACTATTAATATGATTAATTGTTTAAATAATGTTATTTAAACATTATTTTAAATGATTGTTAAATAATAAAATGCATATTATTGATTTTAATGCATTTTATACATATAATGGGCTGGGAACAGAAACGGCACCAATTCAGTAAAATTGCCCATATAGCGTGAATTTGGCTTGATTGGGATACTTTAGTGTTCACATGAAGAATATCTAATTTTGCCTTTGCACAAAATTATCAACATAAAATAAGGGTTTCATGTGAATTATGTGCGCTACCGCAACACGTGCAAATCATATTCTGATTAGGGTAAAATGATGTAAACTTTTAAATACATTTTTAACCCATAACACTGCATACAAATCACAAATCAATTGTAATGAAAATGTTTTTATTTTAATATATCAAAATTTTGACTTGACCTCTGCCTTCCTGCAATACCGATATGCCCCACCGGAGGGCCGTGGCCCAATTTGAGAGGCACTTTAACTACACTTTTACTTTGTTTCCCGTTTTTTAACGGTAAGACTTTAAATGTTGTATTTTCTTTTCTCAGATGCCAGCATTTGTTCGAAGTGTCCCAACAACTCCTGGTCGAATGGCAATCACACTTCTTGCTTTCTAAAGGAGATCGAGTTTCTCTCCTGGACCGAACCTTTTGGGATCGCTTTGGCCTTGTTCGCAGTTCTCGGCGTCCTGTTAACGGCTTTTGTTCTGGGTGTTTTTGTGCAATTCCGTGACACTCCCATCGTGAAAGCCTCGAACCGGGAGCTCTCTTACCTTCTGCTTTTCTCGCTCATCTGTTGTTTCTCCAGCTCCCTCATTTTCATAGGCGAACCTCAGGATTGGACGTGCCGCCTACGCCAACCGGCTTTCGGCATCAGCTTCGTGCTGTGCATCTCTTGCATTCTAGTCAAAACCAACCGGGTCCTGCTGGTGTTCGAAGCCAAAATCCCCACCAGCCTCCACCGGAAGTGGTGGGGCCTGAACCTGCAGTTTTTATTGGTGTTCTTGTTCACATTCGTGCAGGTCATGATCTGCGTGGTGTGGCTGTACAACGCTCCGCCAGGGAGTTACAGAAACTATGACATCGACGAGATCATCTTCATCACCTGCAACGAGGGCTCCATGATGGCACTGGGGTTCCTCATCGGCTACACCTGCGTGCTGGCGGCCGTCTGTTTTTTCTTCGCCTTCAAGTCTCGGAAACTCCCCGAAAACTTCACTGAGGCCAAGTTCATCACGTTCAGCATGCTGATCTTCTTCATCGTCTGGATCTCTTTCATCCCCGCATACTTTAGCACGTACGGCAAATTCGTCTCGGCGGTGGAGGTCATCGCCATCCTGGCCTCCAGCTTCAGTTTGCTGGCCTGTATCTTCTTCAACAAGGTCTACATCATCCTCTTCAAGCCGTCCAGGAACACCATCGAGGAGGTTCGCTGCAGCACGGCGGCTCACGCCTTCAAAGCGGCGGCCAAGGCAACGCTTCGGCACAACTCCGCCTCCAGGAAGAGGTCGAGCAGCGTGGGCGGCTCCTCCGCCTCGTCGCCCTCCTCGTCAATCATCCTGAAGACCAATGGGAATGAAGCCGAGTCTCCGTCCGTACGCAGGCAAAGTCAGAAACCGAGGGTGAGCTTTGGAAGCGGAACGGTCAGTTTTTCTTTAAGCTTTGAGGAATCTAGAAAGAACTCTGTGAAATAAACAAGAACTGCTTTGTGAGTAGACATTGTACTATGAGTGTTTTATACTGGATTTTTTTCTAAATCTCGTTTTCTGGTAAGGGATCAGCCTGTTTTTTTTCCCTGAAACTTGAGAACGTGAGAACAGACTTTTTAGGCATGGATGGAAGTCAACCACACTTCAACCCACCGTAACACAACACACACGTAAAGTCTTTCCTCTGCTCGCATGCAAGCCTTTTATTGACCAAACACATCTTACGTAGACACTTCTTGAGTCACTCTGTTTAAGACTGTCAGCTCTATGATGCAGAGAAATAAAACCAAACATTGATTGATGTCTTATCTGTTTAGATTCAAGTTTTTTTTATTTGTCACACACACACACAGTTATATATACACACCTGTAGTGAAATGTTAGTTCTGCTAAGACCGAAGTTTACATATGCAAATGTACAAGCAGTAAGTGTTTGGGGCGGTATAGTCTTGACCAAAGGTATTCAAGACTAGTGTCATTTACTTTTTCAATTAACTTTCTTTCAATTCATTTTTAATTGAATTGAACATTTTTCATATTTGAATTAAAACAATGTTATTTTAACCGACAGATGAATTGTTCACCACAAAACTACTAATGTGGGCAAAATTAAAATTGGTCCATTTTTAATTCATGTGGACAATTCAAGGCATTTTTACATCCTTCACTCTCGTTTTTGTTGTTTATTGTCATTTTATTATTTCATCCAGCTGGTAACCCAAACACGGAGAAATACATTTTTAAATAAAAAATGTTTTAAAAAAAACGAAAATTGAAGCTGTATGGGATTGACAGTGAAAGACCCATAGACCAATTATGATGAAGGAAGACAATGAGTCAGGAATGCAATTTACCGAAGAAAATGTGTTTGTAGTTTTGCCAGCAGAAGTCAGCGTCAGCACTCAAGGAGTTCCAGGCTACTCTCCTTACATTCAAAATACAGTGATATTTATGCAGAGGTTTTCTAATTATGTCAGTACTTGGGTAAATCACACTCGCATGATTGGTTATCAATAGATAATTACTTAAACGAGGACACAAAGCTCTCAAAGAGTTCTGAAGTCATGAGATAGGACATATAGTCCTATAGATCATCAAAGATGACAGGCATATACTTCGGGAACTAATTATAACACGTTAAAAAGGCCACTAGGTCTCTCCGGTGTTATGTCCATCATCGTGTATAACTTTCCATTCGTTTTCAGTTCTCCTAAAATATTTACATTTATTCATTTGGCAGAGGATTTTATCCAAAGCGACTTACAAGTAGGAGAGCATATAAACATTTTGTCAACACACTAAACAGTACCGTATTTTACAAGGCCAATCTACTAGGAGGATCAAAGCTGGATTAAGCAAGGGAGAGACTGAACAAGATTTATTTTTTAAAGACACAAGACAGACAGTAATTGGCTAGTCAAATAAATGCGGAACCGGTATATGTTTTGAGCTGTTTTTTGAAAGTTGTGAAGGATGCTGCAGTTCGGGTGGAGGCTGGAAGTTCATTCCACCACGGGGAACCGAATGAGTACTGGTTTTTGCAAGCGATTTGGTGCCTCACTGTGATGGAACAACCAGGCGTCGCTCATTTACAATACACATTCAAGTGTACGAAACAATACAATCACACATGCACAGAAGCCCTCAAGGCTAAAGTGCATGCTAACTGCAGATGTTTTCTAGCATGATGTTAAGAGGTCTCCTAATAACAGTCATAATAGCAGGAAGAGAGGCCTAAGCATTCATATAAACTCAAATTGAATTATTCTAGTAATGTACTCTACCGTGTTATTTGTTAATATTATAATCACAAATAAAAGGATAAATACTGATTTATTTTAATCATATTCAAATAGGATAATGCTGATTAATAATAAGTATCAAAACCATGTAAAAGGATATATATTGAAGTTGGAGCCACGGCACTCGTCCCTTCAAAGCCTTCTGGGACAGGCACTGCAAGATAAACCAATGCATCCAAATAAAGATGGTTGCAATTATTAATGAGGAGTCTATTATCAATATCTATATAATCAAAATCAGTATAATCTGTAAAATCAGTATCAAACATGTCAATTGAAATTATAAGGTTAACCATAAGGATCAGAAGGTTCTTTTTTTAAGAAACATAATTTTTCAAGAGATTGGAATTTGAATAAACAAATCAGGGTCTGGAACTGCAATTTTCACATTTTTTAACTTGTCATGTGACAAGATAATTTAACAAATTTAAATATCTTAGAATTGGGTTATTTTAATGATTTAAAGGAGTTTAAGTGCAAGTTTAAACAGAAGTTTGATTTTTAAATGTGAAATTAAACTACTGCTTACTTTTAGAACAACTAACAAATAAATAGATTAAATTAACAACTCCAAATAAATGTTTATAACTTAAAATAATTTATAAGAAAGTTTATATTTAACGGCAGAATTATCATGATGCTTTACATTTTTTTTCCAAAACCTGAAAACAAAGGCTTGGGTTTACTGCATTTACATTTTACAAATAAGAAATTTAGCAAAAATAAAAATATTGTCTTCTTTCCCTGTATTTGAGGGGATATTAGTAACACAAAAAAAGTCATCAATTAATAAATCTAGTCGGATATTTCCAAAGTATGAGAGCAAATGGCAATACATAAAAACTAAATTTCATGCAATGTATCACAAAAAAACCTGATCAAATCAATAATAAAATCTAAGACACATGTTTATTGGTTACTGGTGTCTAAGGTTTGAACCTATTTCCTTCGTTTACCAATAAATATGTATTTGGTAAAGTCCAGATAGCCGTCCGTTCGCCCATTCTCTGTCTATTCTAGTAAAGCATTCGAGTATTTTTGACACGGGCACCCGTGACCCTCCCTTTTTGATTTGTTGCGTTGGGAAAAATTTTAAATGAGCTATGCGTTGGCTGCGTCCTGACGTCACGGTGGCGCTGGTGTTTGCGGAAGTGCGTGCGTTTAACTGCAGTGTCAAGCTTCACCTCAGCAAGAGGAGCAGCTGTTTCTCAGCGGTGAGTTTTTTTCTCCTTTTCTCTCTTATATTTTTTGTAGACTTTCTTTAAAATGCTTATTAAAAAGTCATGCGTGCTCACTTGTCTCCTCGAACGAGCGTGTGAGTATGACACTAATGTTTACTCGACAGTTTATTAGTCGAACATGCGATCAGGTAAGTTACTAAAAAACGACGCCTTGAATAGTCAAGAGGAAATATGAAACGTCTTAAAAATCAAAGAAAACTCGTCTTCACTGTACATTTGTTGTTGCATAAACTGAAGCTAAAAAAATAAACAATCACATTTGTATAACACTTTAAAATCGTGTTTCCTAATGTCAAGCTTTTTATATTTCATTCAGTCACATTAGAGATATTTAAAGTCATTTTTTAGTCGTAATGAAGCATTTATATGCACCTTAATAAAATGACACATGCTTTTATTATAGTAAAAGTGTAGTAGCCATGTTTTTTTGGCAGATTGATTTAGTATATATGTATTACCATAGTTTTGCTATAAATACCATGGTTAAACTATGGTTATTGTGGTGAGACCATAGTACATTTGTGGTTACTATGGTTTAACTGCAAGTATGACAAAAAAAACAATAAAACAGTATAGTTACTAGGGCTGTGTATTGGCAAGCGCCTCCCGATACTATACATATCACGATAGATGGGCCACGATACAATATATTGCTATGTATTTCGATACCATACACATTTGCGATATATTGCAATACTTTAAATAGAAAATGTTAAAAGTAGAGCTAGAAATACAACATGCTGTGCACCACCGGCGGTTTTCTGTAAGGATAAGTGTAAAAACATCCCTCACCTCTGCAGAGTGGCCATGATGTGTGATGCATGGACCTTTAGATCAGAGGTTTGGCTTCTCAAACTGTGGATTGCGCCCCTCAAGTGGGTAGCACAGGGGAATAAGGCGGCTCACGCAAGTCACTTGGCTGTTGTGGTGCATTACAGTTAAAACACTGAACATGGGAAGTATTAAACCTCTGGTTCATCCGTGCTGTAAATGTGCTGGTGTCACATCCGTATATAATCTCAATAAATGTCATTGTTACTTTTCTTAATAAACTTTGTGTCTAATGCACTGCAGTAGCCAAGTGACTTGTGTCATGACTTGCGAAGCCTGTAAACAGCATTATTTGATATAACTCATTACTCCGTGACTTATTTTGAAAACCAAAGCACACCCACACATCAGCTCTGAGAGCTCCAAGCGTTCTTATATTTTTCGCCATGCTCGCTTCCACTTACTTTTGGCCGTATGTATATGACATGATTTAAAAAAAATCATGTTTACATTTTGTAAGAGTCTCATTTAAAGGAACGATTTATTTATACCAGCGAATAAAATTTATAATTATTAAGTATAAAGCATTGCTATTGTGCAGGGGTCATCAACCTCTTAAACTCAGAGACCCCCACTTATCCCCCTAATATGTACATATGCTTAATGTTTTTCTCTGCAGTAACCTGTATTTATAACAGTAACTGCTACATTATACTTATTATACTATATGTATATATATATGATATAATTATGTATAATAATAGAACTACTACATTATGACCTTATCCATTATCTCTGTAACCTTAATTGCCATGTGCTGGGTTGCCACTCTGTTATCAGACAATAAAGTTGTTGAAAGTGTTTAAACTTTACAGAAGCACCAGATCAACCCGAGACAATATGAAAGGAGTGTCTGTGGAGTAAAGTTTACTATAGCTTGACGTGGCAGGGAATTATGGGGAGAACAGAAGAAGGTCCTGTTATAGATCACCCTTCAGGAAGCAGATGATGAAAAGCACACAGCAGGGGTAAGCCAGTGTGTCAACATGACACATGAGACTGGAGGATAGACGTGACAGAAGAAGGAAATAAAACTGTTGCTTCACATCTGTAAGCCCGAGGGCCGCGTAGCACCAGCCTGAAACTGTGATAATGGCAGCTCGGCAAATAACGTAATATACAACTTTAAAGGAATAGTTTACCCAAAAATATTCACCCTCATGCCGTTCAAAACCTGTATGAGACTCCATGAGTCCCAATCCGCATACTATCCGTCCTAAACATTATTCGAAATTAGAATTAGTATACCCCGAATCATAGTATGCTGGAAGTACCCGGATGGTCTACTGTTTCCGGTGAATATTCGAAGTGCAGATCCATGGGCTGATATTACTCACTCACCACGAGTAGGCAGAGTTTTGTGACGCTACACTGCATTATTAAGTGATGCTTCACAGAATTAATAAATGTAAGTATGCAGTAAACATTACATAAGAAATAAATAATGAATAAATACAAGCTTAAATGCAAAGAAGGGCTGTATTTTGATGGTCGTGACAGTAAAGGATCACAGTGTCATGCGGCGCAATAAAATGTATATACTTTTCCATAACAAAAACAGTACATACTTTAAGGGCATAGTATAAGTAGGCGAAATGGGACTCGGCATCTTTTTTTTTGTTAAATACCAAAAAAATTGTATATGACATTTCTCACAACATCTTTTGGGACATTTTGTGGTCATACAATGGAAGTCATCGTTATCATCATTCTTTGAAATATCTTCTCTTTGCCGTTTACTTCAATAGTCCTACTGCTGTGTGAGCAATGCTTTTTAAAGTATTACCTTAAACCTTCCCATGTAGTATCTTAACTCCCCTAATTCAGTTTTTCTTTTACACTTTACAGCTATTTTCAAAAAACTCCTCTTGGCTTCCTCTCCAGCGTGGAAAAACCAACCGAGCACCTGCCGGACTGTCGCACTTGACTCCTGACAACATAAAGAGTGACTTATTAACGTGGAGTGGATATTAAGTTGTGTTTGTATGGACTGAGAGGCAGATGTCTCTCTTTAGGACTCACTGTTTTCTTCCCGTCCTCTGCTGCTCTTCTCTGGATCTCGCATCAAACTGAACTGTCGACATGGGCGTCCTTCCCACCCTATTCAAGGTGGCGCGTAGGGGGAAGTGTCTGTTACTTCTGGTGTTGTGTCTGTGCGTTTTAGCATGGATAGCGGCGATTTCCAGCGATGATGTGGTTAAAGAGAGTCCGTTTGAAGACTTGAAGGCCATCGAGGAGTCTCCGAGACGAGAGCTTGAATCAGAGATGATACCGAGTGTAGAGGAGCAGACCCTCAAAGAGAGCTGTCCGGAGCGTTCCCCCCTGCTCCGTGAGTTTCTTTGCTTGAGTATTTTCATCATTTTATCTTTGCTGAATGTTACGCTTGCAATGCCGGGAAATGTCCGTCTGTTAGTGTTTGCTTTTACATTAAAGGAAGTGGGGTTTTTTTAAGCACCATGTTTCCGTGTGGGAAAACCAGATGCAAAGACATTCAGCTTAACGTCTTTTTTGTTTTACGTAAGAAAGATGATGATGATAAAGGTGTGGAGTGAAATGAGAATAAGAAAGTGTTTCGATCTTTGTGCGCAAACATTCCCGTTAACATGAGCTGATAATAACGGCCGATGTTTTACTCCATAAAACCGCAAGGCCAAGGGAAACATGTGGGAATCTCACGGAACCCCAGTGTGAATGTCACTGTGTGTTTATCCCTTCGCAGCTGTCTGCCAGTTTCAGGCTCGTCTCCAGAGAAGCACTCCCGTCATTAATGTGGCCCCCACTTGGTGCTGTAGTCAAGGACTGCACCTGGCTCGTGGGCCTTTCACTTACTTGTGGAAGTCTGTTTGTCGGATTTCTGTGTGTTGTTCTCCACAGGAGGCGCTCTCAAGCTGACATTCGAGGCCTCTGTGACGCTGGAGCAGGTAGAGAGCGAGAACCAGGAGGTCGTGGGGGGTCAGTATAACCCCGCCGACTGTGTCGCCCGACAGAGCGTTGCCATCCTTATTCCGTACAGAAACAGAGAGAAGCACCTGCTCTACTTCCTCTATCACCTTCACCCTTTCTTACAGAGACAGCAGCTTCATTACGCCATCTACGTCATTCATCAGGTAGGCAAAACTGTACTCTGCGGTGTAGGTGGTCAGTTTAAAAAAAAAAGTTAGTTTGCATGTTATTTCCTCCATCACAGATCAAAAGCAACACCGTTATTGCTCCTTGATCTCTATTTTAAATTTGACTGTGTGCTTCACACTGAAATATACCACTTTTCATTTACCGTAAATGATATAAACATGAATATTACGAATAATGTAAAATAAATATACATTTACATTGTGTAATACAAATAGATATATAACGATTATTTGATAAAGTTATTGGTGCATCTCTGCATATAATGCCCATCAAGGTTTCTTATCTTTCCTTTCTGAGCTGTACATTTTATTTTTTGCATTTATAAATGTTGTGATACAGCATGTAAGAATGTGATTGAAATGTTTAGATGAATATGGTGTATGAGCTGGAGTATCTGGTGACTGATTCTTGGGAAAACGAATAGACAAAGTTCACAATAATGTAAGATGCAGACATGTTTAAACTGTATGTATGTGTTTGTCTCGCAGGCTGGTGATGTGACGTTTAACAGAGCAAAGTTGTTAAATGTTGGTTATCTGGAGGCTCTTAAGGATTACAACTGGGACTGTTTTATATTCCACGATGTGGATCTCATCCCTGAGAACGATGAGAATTTATACGTCTGTGAGGAACAGCCCAAACATCTAGTGGTGGGGAGGAATTCCACCGGCTACAAGTGAGGGATAACCTCAACTTCTTTATTCAAAGTCTTCAATTGTATTTGTCTCGTTAAATGTGCCGCTTTCTGTGCAGGCTGAGATATAAAGGGTACTTTGGGGGAGTTTCAGGCATGACAAAAGACCAGTTCCACCTGGTGAACGGCTTTCCAAACACATACTGGGGCTGGGGCGGAGAGGACGATGACCTCCGAATACGGTAAGAGAAAACTGTACAACTATACGTGGAGGACGTTTTTGCTTGTACCTTGTGGAATGAAACGTCTGAGAGCTATTTGTGTCAACATCCCACGCAGTCTGTGCATATTTTACATCTTGTACTTTTCCTGTTGGTGAGTTAACAGAAACATGTTTTTCAGGATACAACTACAGAGAATGACAATAGTGCGGCCGCCCGCCGAGGTGGCGCGTTACACCATGGTCTTTCACAAGAGAGACAGCGGAAATCAAGTGAATAAAGACAGGTGAGACGTTTGAAAAAGGAAAGGCAACAAAGTAACACATCACAATTATTTACTTTTGATCTTAGCGCAAACGTGATGTTTGTGTATGTTTATATTTGATGTGCCGAAGCGCTGATGTCACAGGGTGGTGGTGTTGTTATTCATGCACATGTATTATATGTTATTAATATAACATATGTTTTATGTAGTTGAGGAGCGGAGAAGAGCGTCTTAGTCCCAGTCAGTAATCTCTTATAACCTCTGCGTAGCAACTTTGCCAAGATAATGTTTATTTTAAAAAACAGTTTTTCATTTTTTAATAAGTAGTGGATTGGTTGAGTATTGCACCTGATGTTTGTTTTTCTCGTTGACCCAGGATGCTTCTGTTACGCCGTACTCCTCAGACGTGGAAGAAGGACGGTTTAAATTCCTGTTCCTACAACATTCTGTCTGTCAACAGAGAACCTCTCTACATCAACATCACCGCAGACATCGGCCAGCCCGAGCATGCTCATTGAGCCGTGTGTGCGCTATAGTCCAGAGACCGTTTGTATTGAAACACACAGGGAGGAACTCTTCCTCTAGCGTTCACAAGTGCCTTTCAGATTCAGCTCTGCTGTGGCCTGCACCTGCTTTTAAAATCTCTCTAAAGTTCAGACTGCCGTCACAGGTCCAGATAATGTGTGTTTATCTCATCTTAGAATGTTATTAAACATCTTCAGATATAGAAACGAATTATTTTTTACTGAATGTGAACTGAGTTAAATGTGCAGGGGGTTTGCTCGACCGGTCTGAATTCAGCTCGGTTTGTTTCAGGTCTGGTGAGCTGGGGCCGGTTGCACCAGCTGTGTATAAACTTCAATTTTGATTAGAATTGCCGCAAAGAGAATTAAGTTACAATTTACACACTGCTGAATGTGTTTGCGTTCCACCATTAAACTTAGTGTAACGTCTAAACTAAATATTTGCGGAAGCCTCCTGTCAGGAGTAACAGTTGAAATAAAATAGCAGACTCGCTTAACTAAATTGACGAAACACAATCAATAAACTCATCAGTCATAAAAAATGTCATTTATTTTTTATCAGTGTTTTTTTATTTTTGCGAGTATTATTTACATATAAAATACCTATTGTGTTTATAATGATTAAACTATAACTAATTAACATATTTTCTCATGAATTTAAAGACTGCTAATGGATTATTGATGGTGACTACGCATTACTTTACAGTGAGTTTACGACCTGCTAACTGTGTTAAATTATGTGTTTATTATGCCTTAAAAATAAATGGTGCCACAGAAATAAGTAGAGTAATTTACAAACTAGGTAAACCTGGATTTTACATTTTAATTTAGGAGCTTATACAAATGGCTGGTGCAACCCTCTCCTGATGTCTTGAATCAGTGTCTTTAAACAATTTATACGGGAATGAAGGTTTATAATCAGATCAGTTGATTTTTGTTTTGGTGAAGTGTAGTTGTTGGTGCTTTTGGTATTGTTTTTTATTGTTCACTCACAGTATTGGTTGGTGTTACTGTACCGGATCAATATTAGCTTATCTTATCTTCTTATCCTTTGTTTTTACATTTAATGAAACCATTGAAATGGAAAATGGGACCAAGATGACCAGGACTGGGGTAGAAGATGCTGAATATTTTATTTCAAGGTTTAGTATGTTTTGACAGTTTCGTATTGCTAGTTTTTAGAACGATCCATCAAATAAAATACATCCTTCCAAGAGAAATGAAGTTTATAAAAAATAATGTGGTGTGATACAAATGTGCTGTTTATTGTGGAGTTTATTCATGTATAAACAGTGCAACTCTTTTTAAAAAACACTGGAGTCCTTGTGTAGTGTGCCTGGTGTCTTTTGTTCTTTATTCAGTGCATTTCATATCATCACTTTAAAAACATTTTTTTATTTAACATTCAGCTTCCTTTCTGTCTTTATGGCTCAGTTTAGTTTAAATTATGCTTTATGGTTGAAACACTAAACAAAACGTATAATTAAATATGTGTTGCAAAAAAACAAAAGAAACAAATAAGAAGGCAAGTTTTCAAACGGAATTGTTAATTAAAGGCTTTTTTATTTTCTTTGTGACTGGTCGCATGGCTGTAGTAATTGTATTATGTTTACTCGTGGTTAATTTTCGTAAGGGCAAAAAGAGGATCTTTAAAATTAACATGAAATCAAATGAAAACGAACCCAGAGAGTTTGTAGTGCAAAATTATTGTCTTACTTCACTGCTTCAGTTAATGCGCGCGAGCTCAACAGGCACTTCCGCTGGGGTGTGAGGGACTTTTTTTCTGAAGGGAAACACATGTCATCATGGATTATATGATTATGCAGTTCGTTTTTGTTATTTTATATATCTAGACTCGGTGTGCTCCTATGGTAAGTAGATGATGGTTTACAAAGACTTGATCTGGCTTTGATTTGTACGTGCGTGTAATGGGTCAGACTTGAGAATATGACAAGATAACATTAACGTTACCTTTATGGTTCTACTTGCAGTGCAGAAATATAACATATAAAAGACGACAAAGTATAAGTATTTCCTTGTTTTGTTGTAATTCATGCTTGCGTCCATACACAAAACTTCCAAACTAACGTTACACACAGAGCTCCGTAAAGAAAGCATGTATAAACACGAAATACTGCCGAACCGTCTTATAAAATTGACAAACAAATGGTATGTTTTAATTATAATAAACGCAACGGTTTTAGCAAACAAAATATAGAAATAGTTGAAGATCTGCTGTTGGAGGCTTTCTATTGGCTGATGGTTCAATTCAATTCAATTTTATTTATATAGCGCTTTTCACAATGTGCATTGTTCCAAAGCAGCTTTACAGGAGCAAATTAGAAAAACACAGAAAGGTAAAACACAGCACAGTGCATGGTGTTTATAGACCAAGCAAGATCATTATAATAAATATCTAATAAAGAAATAAATAAATGCAGTCTCCCGGTGAGCAAGCCAACACTGCACTGCTCTGCTATGTGCATATTTAATGCGGTAACTTAGGTCTGCTGAACGTTTGCGTGCTGTTTTGTGGCATTTATAACAACAATTATGTTTCATGATCAATTCCGGGTAGTAATTTGTACAATAAACTATTTCGTGACTCTTAAGTACAGGATTTTGCATTTATTGGTAGAGATACCATCGACGCGATGAGTGTTTTTGTGAACTATATATCGGTCTAGTTGGCCACATCGGCGCTCCACGCACGTTAAGCGGACTAACCTTCACAGAAAAGACACGAAATTCACATGTGAAATGTGTGTTTTTGGAACATTTTGGTGTGAATTCCCACGTGAAACCCATGGGATAACATATACGACATGTCTCCACATGTTCTTCACGTCACCAGATGTTGCACATGTCATCCCATGGGTTTTTACATGTTATCCCATGGGTTTCACGTGGGAATTCACATAGAATTCACACAAAAATGTTCCAAAAACACACATTTCACATGTGATCACACGTGTTTTTTGCACATGTTAAACACATGTTGTATACATGTGATCACATGCGAAAAACGTGAAATTCATGTGTCTTTTCTGTAAGGGATTCCACTTGTTATGTTCATTGGGATGTGAATGTATTATTTGAATGAAGACAATGATTAAAAACAGGATCTGTTCTACATTTGTACTCTCATCAGGCTTGTGTATTTGCAACATTTACAATGTGGTTAATTAAGAAAGGACTTTTTAAACTGTTTTAAATTTACATTCCGACAACAGACATTCACATGTCATTGCTTTTAATAGTAGCTTTAACAACAGTACATCACGTTGAGAAAAGCTACATACATATAGGCGTAACGATATATTATATCACTGCAATAAATGCATAACGGGTATGGGACAGCGCAATAGATCACACACATCAAGTAAAATACATTTGTCTATAATAATGAAATGTTCAGTTCAAGTGTCGTCTTTCTAACATTATTTTCAAATTTCACACTGTAGTCATAATGTGTCATGACTGTTTAAACAAATGAAGTGTTAATGCTTGACAACATGTGATTTGAAATGTTATAATAGTGAAAGTTTACAATAAAATTATTGAAAAGAACTAAAATGAGTCAATAAGCTGCTTCTAACAGTCATTTCATCACACTTTCCTTAACAAAAATAAATCTTCTTCTTAAGTATTACTAAAATCATTCCATTATTTAATAACTTTATACAATGTTCATATGAATGTAAATAAACAGATAACGTGACAAAAAGTGTTGCTGTTTCAGTCAAATACTTTTGAGGAGAAAATATCTGTTTAATGTCAATCATGCTTTTGTCAGACTGCAGTTTTGTGTGTTTTGTTTACAGGGATTTTACTGAAATAATTCATTGAGTTCTTTTACATTGAGACTCACTGTGTTCATGTCACTGAGCCTGAAATAAAAAAAACAACTTGAAAGAAAAGACCGGCCTTTAGAATATGAACACAGGGTCTGAAAGGGTTAAGAACCGAACTTTACAAAATATATTTTACAAAATATACTTTATGCATCAGTTAACACTTCACACATCTTCTGATGTGGTCTGATGGTGTTGTGTTGATCTCTTCAGCAGAAATAAACGTGAACTGATTGTGTTGCATGAGAATCTTCAACATCTTCAATACATTGAACTTGTGAAAGCACTTTAAAATGACACTTTTGCTTCTTTTCTTTCTTTATGACTCAGTTTAGTTCTTTGAAATTATGCTTTATGGTTGAAACACTAAATGTGTAGCAAAAAACAAACGAGGAGATAGGCTTAAAATAGACCAGTTTATTAATCAATAATGTAAATCTTATTTATTTTACTTCTTCGTACACTGTGACTTAAATAACTAAAATGTTGTTGTATTAACTATTGTATTATGTTTACTCAGGGTTTATTTTCATGAGAGCAAAAAGAGGATCTAAAAATTCAATAAACTAACCCCATTACCAGAACAAACATTTTGTAGTCCAATATTTATTTTTTTGCATCGGAAGATGCGCACGAGGTCCACACGCGCGCGCTTCCGTCTGTAGATGAATTACTGCTTCCGGTAGTTTTATTCTGAAGGGAAACACAAAGTTTGTTTATAGTCGTGGGTTATGCGATCCGTTTTTATATCCAAGACTCGATGTGCTTCTATGGTAAGTCAACGATACCTTACAAAGA